>NW_007245841.1:425755-443719 GCF_000164805.1 Carlito syrichta | reverse complement strand
CTTATGTGCTGCCCTAGTTGTTGAAGAAAACAGCTTTGGTTGCTGCTGGTCATCCCATTCTGGCAGGACAGAACAGACTTTTAGTTCAAGGTGTTCTAACTGAGGTGAAATCTAAGTGGACAGGCTCCATTGTATAGGACGATCTTGGGGGAGGAGGCTTTTGGTGTTTTCTCTTGTTTGTCTCTGATGTGGCCAGAGTGATGAGTCAGAATAACAATGTGGAATCAGATCTAGGTTCACATTCCAGCTCTTTTTCATGCTAATTATGAAACTTTGCACAGACTACCTTTTTCTTTTTTCTTTTGAGTCTGTGTCTCACTCTGTTGCCCAGGCTGGAGTGCAGTGTCATGCTCACGGACACCGCAGCCTCGACCTGCTATGTTCAGGCGAATCTTCCATCTCAGCCTTCCAAGTAACTGGAACTATAGGCACATCCTACCATGTCCGGCTTATTTTTTGATTGATTGTGGAGACGAGGTCTCACCAAGTTGCCCAGGCTGGTTTCAAACTCCTGAGCTGCGGCAGTCCTTTTGCCTTGGCCTCCCAAAGTCCTGGGATTACAGGATTGAACCGCTGGGCCTGGCCAAGACTACCTTTTTCAACTTCAGTTTCTCTGAGGGTAAAATGGGGAGGGCTATGTCCAGATTGCAAGGTTATGAGCAATAAAGACAGCATCCAAATGAATGCCAGGCTCATATTTAAAACTTAGCATTTAGGCTTTCCCACACCTTCTCATCAAAAGACTAAGGACATCTAGTATATTTTATACTAGAAATGTCAGAGAAAAGTGTGTTTTAGGTAATGGAGAAGAAAACTTTAATGATCAAGGAATTAGACTGTTAACATGCAGGGTGGGACTTAGCATTGTCTCATTAAAAAATAAAAGTTGATTAAAAATGACTGTGGAATTGTGAAGCTGGTATCTGTTGTATGATCAGTGATAAAGCATGTGAGTTGCTGGGCACAGGTGTTGAGATTTAGTCAGGTACCATGGTAATGCCTAATGTGAACCGTTCTATCAAACTCTCCCAACTTTTCAGTGGTGGAGATGCTATTTATTTATTTTTTGCGTCAAGAGTAGCACTCTGTCACCCAGGCTGGAGTGCAGTGGCATGCTCATGGTCACCACACCCGTGACCTGCTGGGCTCAGGTGATCCTTCCACCTCATCCTTCCAAGTAGCTAGAACTACAGGCATGCGCCACCATGCCTGGCTACTTTTTTGATTTATTGTAGAAATGAGATCTTACCAAGTTACCCAGGCTGGTCTTGAACCTGTGAGCTCAGGCAGTTCTCTCACCTTAGTCTCCCAAAGTGCTGGAATTATAGGCATGAGCCACCGTGCTTGGCCTGGAGATGCTATTTATTAACCACATTTTTCTTTTCTTTTTTTTTTTTTTTTGAGTTGGAGTTTCATTCCGTCACCCAGGCTGGAGTGCAGTGGCACACCCATGGCCACCCCAGCGTCAACCTGCTGAACTCCAGTGATCCTCCCACCTCAGCCTTCCAAGTAGCTGGAACTCTAGGCTCGTACTACCATGCCTGGCTAATTTTTTTTTTTTTTGATTTATTGTAGAGACGAGGTTTAACCAAGTTGCCCAGGCTGGCCTTGAATCCCTGGGCTCAGGCTATCCTCCTGCCTCAGACTGCCAAAGTGCTGGGATTACAGGCATGAGCCACTGCGCCCGGCCAATTAACCCCATTTTTCAAATGTGAGCACGGGAATTTTTTTTTTTGAGTTGGAGTCTCACTCCATCGCCTAGACTGGAGTGCAGTGGCTGCACCCGGCCACCGCAGCCTCGACCTGCTGGGCTCTGGCGATCTTTCCACCTCAGCCTTCCAAGCAGCTGGAACTACAGGCGCGCGCTTCCATGCCCAGCTAGTTTTTGGTTTATTGTAGAGATGAGGTCTCGCCAAGTTGTCCAGGCGGGTCTAGAACCTGTGTGCTCAGGCAACCCACTCACCTCATCCTCCCAAAGCGCGGGATTACAGGCTAAGCCACTGAGCCTGGCATGAGTATGGGAATTTATAGGCCTAAGATCAGATGTCATCCCCAGGAAGCCTGCCTTGATGCCAGTTCCCTATTGCCACCCTCTCTCCCTACCTATTATTTAGGCCAGGCGCCCCTCATTCATGTTTCTGTGACTTCTTATTTTTATCACTGTTGTAGTACTAAATCTAGTTCTTGGTCTGTCTCCCATCCTAAGCAGGACATAAATTTCTTGAGAGCAGGGACTGTCTTATTTGTCTTTGAGTTCCCTGTGTCAAACTCAATGCCTGGCACATGGATGTTAGGAAGAGTATTGGAATGCATTTAAGAAATATATTAGTATCTCAATTAAGATCCTAAGTCTCTGAGTTCTCTGACTTCACTGTACATAGTTAAAAAACAATTGTGCTGTTTGAACCCTTGGAGAGGAAGAGTTTTATTATTATTATTATTATTATTAATTAATTATTTTTGAGTTGGAGTCTCATCTTGTCGCCCAGGCTGGAGTGCAGTGACATGCTCACGGCCACCACAGCCTTGACCTGCTGGACTTAGGCGATCCTTCTGCCTCAGCCTTCCAAGTAGGAGAGGAAGAGTTATGTTTCATATTTTTAATCCAAATTGCACTGGTCTCGGAAGACCTTTTTCTACTTTTACTAGAGAATGTTTAGTTCATGTTCATTTTAATAAAGGAACATTGTCTTACCTCAAACCAAGTATTTAATCAACAAAACAAAGAAAGAAAAAGTTACCAGTATGCAAGTAGCAAGCACCCTAGAAACCTAATCCTTAAACCTAAATAGATGTTAATCTAGATAAAAGGGCAGTGGTAACTGACAATCTTCCACCGGTATGTTTAAATCTTATTTAGTGTTTGAGTGATCCCAGTGGACTGGAATGTGGTTAATATGAGGTAATTTAACTGATAATGCAGACACACAGCGGGAAACTGTGTGGCAGTTTAATATTGCTTGTGGTGACATCCTAGAAATTGCTGCCAGGCACCAAGTGCAGGAAGTGGGCTGTAAGTAATCGAAGGAAGTATTCTAAGTGAGTTTGAAGAAACCTGACATTTATAGACTCTAAGAAAAACATACTCTAAGATTTAAGGTATAAAGACAAGGCAGGGCAACTTATTTGGCCTTGTGGTCATATTAGCCTGTATACCTGTCTTCTGTCCTTGTCAGACTCTGACCTCCTTGAGGTTGGTGACTAGGAATTTATCCATACGTCATTCACTCACTTACTGTAGTACTAAGAAGAATGCCAAGTTCATATTAAACAATAAATATTAGTCATTATTATGATTTTTTTTTTTTTTGGAGTTGGAGTCTCACTCTGTCGCCCAGACTGGAGTGCAGTGGCATGCTCCCGGCCACCGCAACCTCATCCTGCTGGGCTCTGGCGATCCTTCCACTTCAGCCTTCCAAGTAGCTGGAACTACAGGTGCGCGCTACCACGCCTGGCTAGTTTTTGATTTATTGAAGAGATGAGGTCTCGCCAAGTTGCCCTGGGCGGGTCTCGAACCCGCAGACTCAGGCAATCCATTCGCCTTGGCCTCCCAAAGTGCTGGGATTACAGACTGAGCCACTGAGCCTGGCCTATTATGATCTTAATTAGTAGTATTGTGCCTGGCAGTGTGCTAAGTACTAGGTATACAAAGACTAAAAGGTTTTTCTTTGCTTTAAGGCTAGTAGTAGACATAAATGTAAGACAAAAACAACCACCTCCAGGCGCTCTTCTCACCAAAAAATCCAAGTATAACAGTAAGATAATTGCTATGGTGGAGATAAAGCCAGCGATGAACAGGTGAGTAGGTGAAGGAGAGATTGTCTTGGGAATGGAGCAGTCAAGAAAGGAAGCCTTCACCAAGGAGATAATGTTTTAGCTGAGAGATGAGTGACAGTGTGAAAGGGACAGGGATGGTGGCAAAGGGAGTAGAGGCAGTGGTAGTATCAACAGAGGGAACAGTTTGCATAAGGACAAGGCATATTAGGAAAATAAAAATATTACTGTTTATTAGGCACCTACACACCAGGAATTGTTAGACATTGGGAATTATAAAGTGTGATCAATATAGAGTTATTTCTACTCTCATGGTACTTATAGTCTGGTGGACCTACTAGGTAGAAGACCAAGAAAATTCACATAAATCTATGTGAATGTGCTATAAAGGAAGCAAACAAGATGCTGAGAAAATGACGGGAGTGACTGTCTTGTTCTAGATAGTGAGAGAAGGCCTCATTGTGGAGATGACATGTAAGCTGATACTTAAAGGATGAAGAGGTATTAGTCATGTAAAGACACTAGGGAAGACTTTTTATTTCAGGCAAAGGCTAGAGCATACACAAAGACCTTGGGGCATGGAAACCTGGACATATTTCAGTAACTGACAGCTAGCCAGTGGATTTGAGTAATGATTGATGGCAGAGAGCCTTGAGATGAGTTCAGAAAGAAACTGAGCTTTAGCAGGGGCTTTTAGGTTGTGGTAATTTGAAGACTACTTTATTAAAATATGATTCGTATACTGTAAAATATACTCTTTTAAAGTACACAATTACATGGTTTTTAGCATATTCACAAAAGTGTGATTAATCACTGCTATCTAATTCCAGAATGTTTTCATCACCCCAGAAAGAAACCCCATACCTGTTAGTAGTCATTTCAGTTTGGGCATTTCCTATAAATGGAGTCATATAATATATAACCTTTTGTGTCTAGCTTCCTTCGCTTAGCATAATGATTTTAAATATCCATGTTGGAGCTTATATGAGTATTTCATTACTTCTTATTGCTGAATAATGTTCCATTGTATGGATATACAACATTTTACCCATCCATTTATCGGTTGTTAGGTATTTGGGTTGTTTCTACTTTTTTGCTTTTATAAATAATGTTGCTATGATCATGTTGTGTGTACATATATTTTAGTTTCTCTTGGGTGTATACCTAGGAGTGAAATCGCTGGATCATATGGTGACTTTATTTAACATTTTGAGGAACAGTTAAAACTGTTTTCCAAAGCAGCTGTACCACCTTGTGTAAAGCGGTATCTTATGATTTGGCCCAAATGAATTGTGTGGAAAATAAAAGATCAGAGTGGACAGAGACAGGTTTCTCAGAAAAGGTTGGTACTTGAACAGAAAGGGGGGCGGATTGGAGAAGGGAGAAGAGATTTCCAAAGGATGAGTGGAAGTTATATGACTTGAAAGTGAGGACAAACCCACCTCATTTTTTTCATTCTCAAGTGTAGAGAAGCAGCCTTGGCTTCTTAAGATAGCTCAGTTCCAGTTTTTTGGGGTCTGTTTTTAAAAGGATGCCGTCACCAAAATACACAACAGACTTGCCTTTTCTTGAGGCCTGTTGTGTAGCACAACTGATGTAAACTCTGCTTTGTGATGAGACTAGGAGTTGAAATGTGATTTCCTCTCCAGGCCTTCTCCCTCTAATGCCTCTTTTCCTCCTCCCTTTCTCCACCACAGTGCTCCCCTCCCAGTCTCCTTAGGCGAAAATAGAGACTTGGAGAGCAGTGGAATGAAACTCTTTTAGGAGATCAAGCTCTTCATTATTAGTGCCCAGAGTCAGCCACTTGAATTTTCATGACTTTTCTGTAAAAAGTAAAAAATGTATTGGTGCTATTCTATCATTCTTTTCTTAGCCATTGCAGACAATTTGAGGGGATCGTCTGGTAGATAGGAAAGTTGAAATGGAAGGTAGCACCTGAAATATTGCTCTAGGAAAATATGTTTGCATCAACTATTAAATCTGTGTAAGATCCTGGGTGGAGTTCTGGTTGCAGTTGCAAAGATTCAGCCTTTTTCCTGGCCCTAGGGGGGACTGTTCTTTGGGTTTGCAACATCCTTTTTGCTTTAGAGAGCTTTGATGCGACATGGAAAGATAAACAAAGAAGCAAAATAATAATAAAAAAAAGGAAACAAAGTTGGCCTCCTCTCTACTTTTATGGGACTCTCTACTCATTCTTCCCAGGTATATAGGACTTAGGAAGGAGCCAAGTAAAGTAAAAGATTTATTCAAAAAATATATATGTTCTGGTAGAGAAGATAGGTGTTGCTCCAAAAGTTTATAAGTTGGCTGTGGCATTTAGAATGTATTTTTCTCTTAGAGATACTGATATGTATATATCAGTAACTGTCAAGAGTAAGGACATTCCAGGAAGAGGAAATAGCATGTGCAAAAGTCATAGGCAGATAAAAGGTTTAGTTGAAATACAGGGTATGAGGATAAAGATAACAGGAGAGGAAGCTGAGGCAGGCTTGTGCATTGGGGCATGATGCCACTGAAGGATTGAGATGGGGATGTAGTGTGATCAGATTTGGGTTTTTACGTAGATTACCCTGGCAGTAGTAGTTCAGTGCAGTGATATCCCTTGTGCAAGATGATCCATTGGAGTGTGAGAAGAATATATTAGAACTTATATTTATATTTATTTTTATGTCAACCTTCAGAATTTGTTTCTGTGTTTTCTAAGGTATGTGTTAGTGTAATAAGGCATTATAAATAAATATATATATCAAATGTATGCTTAATTTTTTACTGATAAGAATGCATGGAAGAAAGGGGAGGCCACTGGATTATGGAACTATGTAATAGTTTATACTGCAAAAGATTGAGGTCTATACTATGTTTTGGCAGTGTGAAGAAAAGGGATGAATTTGAGAGAGATTTTAGGTAGAATTGATAAGATTTGATGACAAATGATATGTAAAAGGCAAGAGAATAATAAAAAATGTCTTGCCAAGGTTAGCAAAGTTATAAGTAGGATGTTTGTAGGGTGAGGACTGGTTACATAATGTGTTTGCTTTTCTAAGGAGAAATGAAAAGTTATAATTGGGAGAAGGCGTTTTAGTCTGCAGTGAGAAATGAAGTAATCTTTAAGGGCATTGTAATGAATGTATGTGGTGTGTTAGATAAGTAAGACAGACTGGTCCAAGTTGCTGAAGGAGAATCTGTCCATGGTAGATTTAGAGAGGGAAAGAGGGAAACAAAACAAAACAACCTATCTTTTGAACTCACTTTAGCCACAGGAAATGTTTCTGGGATGTTGCATTGATCTAGCTTAGCATAAGCTGTGTGGGTACATGGCAGGAAGGAAACCCATCTAGAGAATATGCTGTTTGAAATCAAGCAGGTAGTTCTTGTCCTGGTAGTGTGAGAGGAGCAAGGAGGATGTGGGCATTGAAGTTTTGAGTCACAGAACTACACACAAGTCCCCTCTGAGTTCTAAATTTCTGAGCCTGAGTTTTTTTCAGTTTATAAAAAGGGAGCTAACAAATTTACTTATATAGTTGTTGTCAGGATTGAAAGAGATCTCGTGTCTAGCCCTCAGTAGAGACATGATTTTAGTAAATGACAGGTATCATTAATATTTCTTGGAGAGGATGAAACACAGTTCCTGAACAACCTGAAGTTTAAATAAAAGTCAAAAGAGAGCAAATGTATTCCTTTTTTTGTTGGTTTGGTCACTTTATTATTGTTTTCTTTTTTTATATTTTGTTTTAAAGATGTGGCATACAATTCAGGATTAGGTATACAAGTGGACATCATACAGGTAAAGTTTGAGCCTCCCTTTGGTCCCCTCTTTGCCTGGTTTAAGATCAGGTACCCTTGTTGATATTGTGTCCCCACTCCCACCCTGGCAGTATCCTGCTACTGCCAATCCCTTTCTTATAGTATTATGGTAAATGTTCAGGATTCACTTATGAGTGAGAACCTAGGGTACTCTGTTCTTTGTTTCTGTGATAGATCACTGAGTATTAATAGATTTTAAATCCATCCAAGTTACTATGAAGTCTATGTTTGTCCTTCTTTATGTATGTGTACCATATTTTTAAAAAACAGTCCAGTTTCAATGAGCAGTACAGTTGGTTCCATGTTTGCTATTGTGAATAGTGCTGTAATAAACATGCGTTTGCAGATATCTTTTTTGTAAAATGACCTTAATTCCTCTGAGTATATTCCCAGTAGGAGGTTGCTGCGTCATATGGAAGGTCAAAAATGTATTCCTTTTTTATAGTAGAATAGTAAAACAATAGCAACAAAGCATTTACTTCCTTTTGGTGAGAGTGTTAGGATGATATGCGTTATATTTTACTGAATTTATCTGAAGGATTGAGATCCTGATTTATACAAAACACTATTCCTTTTGTTGGTTGGGAGAAAGGAAGTCTATAATCTAGTAAGAGAGATAAACATGCAAATAATTAGAATGATAACATTTAAGAACATTTTATGCCTCCTCTCAAAGAATGTTGGAAATTTTTAGTTGGGTTTCGAAAAGATTTACACAATTTGTATTTGTCTGTTTAGCTGGTACCACTGTTCAGTCTTCTAAGCATAATTTTTCATTCCTTTTTCCTTGGTACTTGAGCTTATTATTATTATTATTATTATTATTATTTTTGAGTTGGAGTCTCACTCTGTCACGCAGACTGGAGTGCAGTGGCTGCTTCCGGCCACTGCAGCCTCGACCTGCTGGGCTTCGGCGATCCTTCCTCCTCAGCCTTCCAAGTAGCTGGAACTACAGGCGCGCACTACCACACCCGGCTAATTTTTTGATTTATTGTAGAGATGAGGTCTCACCAAGTTGCCCAGGCGGGTCTTGAACCTGCAGGCTCAGGCAGTCCACCCAAGGCGCGGGATTACAGGCTGAGCCACTGAGCCCGGCTAGAGCTTATTATTTTAAAATTTTTTTTGAGTTGGTGTCTCACTCTGTCGCCCAGGCTGGAGTGCGGTGGCACAGCTCACGGCCACCACAGTCTCAATCTGCTGGGCTCACACGATCCTTCTGCCTCAACATTCCAAGTAGGTGGAACTACAGACACACACCACCGTGCCCGGCTAGTTTTTGTGATTTATTGTAGACACGAGGTCTCACCAAGTTGTCCAGGCTAGCCTTGAACCCCCGGGCTCAGGCAATCTTCTCTCCTAGGCCTCCCAAAGTGTTGGGATTACAGGCTGAGCCATCGCACCCAGCTGAAACTTATTACTTTTTAACTTTTTTATTTAGGAAAAATGTAAACATCTATAAAAGTAGAGGCAATAGTATAATGAACCCCCAAATTTCCATCAGCCAGTTTCAACACTTATTAATTTATGACTTACTTAGTTTCATTTGTAGGTAACTGACCATATCTCCCTTCCCTGCTCTCTACTCTTAGATTATTTTGAAGCAAGTCCCAGGTGTCATATTATTTTTAAATACTTCTACACGTGTCTCTAAAAGACAGATACTCTTTTTTTAAAACCTGATTATAAAATCTCACCTAAAACATTAACAAAAATTCCTTAATGTTATCAAATATCTAGTCAGTGTTCAAAGTTTTTTAGTCCCATTTAAAAAAAATGGATTTTTTTTTTTTTTTGAGTTGGCATCTCACTCTGTCGCCCAGACTGGAGTGCAGTGGCTGCTCCCAGCCACCGCAGCCTCGACCTGCTGGGCTCCGGCTATCCTTCTGCCTCAGCCTTCCAAGTAGCCAGAATTCTGGAATTACAGGCATGCGCTACCACGCTCAGCTGATTTTTTGATTTATTGTAGAGATGAGGTCTTGCTCCCAGGCGGATCTTGAACCCGCAGGTTCAGGCAACCCACTCACCTCAGCCTCCCAAAGGTGCGGGATTACAGGCTGAGCCACCGAGCCCGGCTAAAATGGATATTTTTTAATCAACTAAGGTCATCAACTAAGTCATTAGATTTCAGTTGACTGATATGTATTTCATAAGTCTCTTTTTCCCTCTGTGCAGTTTATTTTTGAAAAAGTGGATTGTCACATATATTTTTCATTGTTTCCTTATGATTTGTTTAATGTGTTCTGTTCTCTTTATTTCCTATAAATTGGTAGTTGTGGGCACAGTGGCTCAACCTGTAATCCCAGCAATTTGGGAGGTCGAGGTGAGAGAATTGCCTGAGTCTGGGGGTTTGAGACCAGCCTGGGCAACTTGGTGAGACCTCGTCTCTACAATAAATCACAAAAAGTAGCCGGCGTGGTGGCATGCTTCTGTAGTTTTAGCTATTTGAAGGACTGAGGTGGAAGGATCGCCTGGGCACAACAGGTTGAGGCTGCCGTGGCTGTGAGAGTGCCACTAGGTCAGTCATAATTTCTAACTTGGGCGACAAAGAGTGAGGCTCTAACTCAAAACAAACAAACAACAAAAAAATGGCAGTTGGATTAAGTGACTTGATCAGATTCAAGTTCATTTTCTTACCAAGAATATTTAAAAAATGGTGATGACTATTCATTCCATCAGGAGTCACATTATGTCTTGCTATCTCCCTTTTTGATCCACTCATTTATTAGAGGTTGTAAAATGGTGATGTTTTGTTTCTACCAGTCCTTTATATTAGCTGGAGCACTTGTAGAAAGAAAAACTTCCCCATATCAACCATTTGATTACCCTGAGGTACAGTTCATATAGGAAATTCAGGGTAAATGATTGATTCCCTGTTTAGTTTTTCAAACACTTTCCTAGCATTTCCCAAAATTGACTAATTGATTTTTTGGGAGGGAGGGGGAATATCACTTAAATGCATACATTTAAACCTATTTTCTATATTTCAATCTACTGTGATTATTATCCTCACTGATATTGAATGTGTCCCATCTTTGTCCAGTAGAAACTTCGGGTGAATTCTGAGGTCATTTTGACAGGATCCCAGTGGTTTCTAATTGCTTCCTTGCCTTTTGGTATGGTAAGATGCTCCAGGCTCATCTTCTGTGTTTTCTGCTCTGTATTTCACTATTTCTCTAAGGAGTCCTGGTTCCTTTTGGTAGGAAATAATATTAGAGATCATAGCCTGGGTTTTAGGACTTTTAGAGGGTGGGAACATTTGCTACTAGGTCAGTCATAATTTCTACGCTTCTCCAGGGGTCAGAATTAGGAGTGTGTATGTGTGTGTGTGTGTGTGTGTGTATTTTCAAAGGTAAACTACATTATATGTTCATATTTCTATTTCCAATTCCAGACTATAGCAGTTTTACTTAACCTCATTACTCTTACATCTGAATCTCCATCACTCATACCACAAGTGTTGATTTCTAATACCACCAACATGATTACGCTTTCGCTTTATTCCATAGTACCTGGACATCTGAACAGCAGTACCAACGTTACTACCAACAATATGATTACAGAAAGCAGTTATGGTTTTGGTTGTTTAAAATGTGGCAGTTCTTTTGGTCTTTAGGATATGTCTTACTAGGAATGTATAGTCAAATTGCTATTTTAAAACCAGTAGTTTCTTTTTCCGTGGTGGTGTCACTAATTCAGTAGATAGTTAGGTTTTAACATTTTTTTATTGCTGGATGCGGTGGCTCGTGCCTGTAATCCCAGCATTTTGGGAGGCAGAGGCAAGAGGATTGCCTGAGCCCAGGGGTTTGAGACTACTCTGGGCAACTTGGCAAGACCTTGTCTCTACAATAAATCAAAAAATTAGTCAGGTGTGCCTGTGGTTCCAGCTACTTGGAAGGCTGAGGCAGAAGGATCACCTGAGCCCAGCAGGTTGAGGCTGCAGTGACTGTAAGCAAGCCACTGCACTCCAGCCTGGGTGACAGAGTGTGACTCCAACTCAAAAATAAATAAATAAATAGATAGATAGGTAAATAAATAAATACATTTAAAAAATATTTTGGGACTACTTTAAAAAAATTAACTTTGTATTACAATTACATAAAATATTTATGTTGTTTCGAAGCTAAATATACAAAACAGGACAGGTATATTCTTTTTTTTTTTTTTTTTTTTTTAGTTGGATTCTCACTCTTTCGCCCAGACTGGAGTGCAGTGGCCGCTTCCGGCCACCACAGCCTTGTCTGCTGGGCTCCGGCGATCCTTCCACCTCAGCCTTCCACGTAGCCGGAATTACAGGCATGCGCTACCACGCCTGGCTGATTTTTTGATTTATTGTAGAGATGAGGTCTCGCTGCCCAGGCAGGACAGGTATATTCTTAAAAATATAGCTTCTATCTCTGCCTACCACCTTGTTCCTTCTCTGTTCATTGATACCTATTTTGTTTGTTTTTAGATTTTCATTTGTCTTCCCATTAAAAAAATAAATATATAGGTATATTCACACCTCCTCTTGCCAGTCCCTCAGATAAGTAGTAGCATTCTATGTACATTTTTCTCCCCTGACTTTTTTCATTTCATAATATATCTGGTAAAGAGATCACTCCTAGAAATAGATCATCCTCATTTCTCTGTAGGACAGTGATAGAACTCCATTGGCTGGATAGACCATGATTTATTCAGTCAGTTTCATACTGATAGACATTTAGGTTGCTTCTACTTTTACAAAATTATTGTTATAAATGTGGCAGTAATTAATAGTCTTGTGTATGTGTCTTTTTGTGTTGTTAGCATTATACTACTGAGATAGATTTTTAGTAGTGGGGTTACTGGGTCAAAAGATCAGTTAATATGTGACTTTTCTAGATATTATCAAATTCTCCTCCTTTGGGATTGTGCCAATTCGTAGTCTCACACATGTGTGCTTGTTGCCTTACAGTTTCATCAGCACAGTGCATTTGTCAAACTTTAAAAATTATTTTAATCAAAGTTATAAATGTACATGACAGCATATCAAATAGTTCATAAAATCTAGTGATGAGCTACAGTCCTCTACCTTGTTCTTACTCCCACTCTTTGGAGACAAATTCTATTAACTGATCCCATTTTTAGTCTTTCTGATGGTTAACTCATCATCCTAGATAAATCTCTCTCTGTTAATTAACTTTAGACAGTATCTGTTGACTTCCTGAAATGAAAGATGAGTAACTTGATAGTATTTCTCTCTTCTCCTCACTCAATGTTTTATATATTTATATTACTTTAATTCTTATAATGGTTATTCTTTAAGTTAAATCTCTTTCTTTTTTTTTTTTTTTTTTGAGTTGGAGTCTCACTCTGTCGCCCAGACTGGAGTGCAGTGGCCGCTCCCGGCCACCGCAACCTCGCCTGCTGGGCTCCGGCGATCCTTCCGCCTCAGCCTTCCAAGTAGCTGGAATTACAGGCATGCGCTACCACGCCCGGCTGATTTTTTTAATTTATTGTAGAGATGAGGTCTCGCTGCCCAGGCGGGTCTCGAACCTGCGGGCTCAGGCAATCCACTCACCTCAGCCTCCCAAAGGCGCGGGATTACAGGCTGAGCCACCGAGCCCGGCTTAAATCTCTTTCTTGTTTCACTTACTTACCACACTGTCTTCACACTTTGTAAGCGGAAGTGTATTACCCTCTTTCTTTTATCTTCGCTAAGCTATACTTTTATATTTATATGATCCTTTAATTTTGATCCATGACCAGAATCCAGTCTTCAATGATTTATCCTTAGGGTGATTCTAAAAATGGAATGTTGTTATGAATATTTAAATATAAGTATTTAAACTGGGTAGGGTGCTAGAATAACATTTTCTTTCCATTTGAAGAAGACTGTTAACATTAGGGTCATATGACCTTTTTTCTTACACTCCATCTAGAATTTAAAAATTATGCTGCAATTTTTTGGCATCATATCTAGATTTTTAAAAAGTTTTGCATTTATTTGTCTACAGTAGCAAAGATGGTTACCAGCCCTATGTAGAGAGCAGCCCAGGGGATTGGTCATACAAGTACTTTTATCCTCATGTTGACAAATAGAAACCTCTGCTGTGCAGTATTTGTGGGGGCCTGGACCTGGGCCATGGTCTTGTAGCTAGCTTTTGGTCAGCAGAGCTTGGCACCCTAGCAGTGTCATTACTAAATGCCCTTCTGGACTTTGAGCTTGACAAAGGCCTTGATGATCTTCATTTTATTAGCCTGTGTCTTTAGACCCTTGTGTTTCTTGGTGAAGTGCATGAGCCTTAGGAACTTAGGTTCTACCTTAAAAGATATCTGTATGATCACGGTTTATCAGTGCCATTTGGAACTGGCTATGTGTGGTGTGGTTCTTGGACTTGGCCATATCTGCACTATTTTCTAAAAATGTTCTGTTGTCTTAGCTGCCCATTTTCTGGTCTCTTGGCTAGAGAGAGATGGCTTTTATTGGATGATTTTGGGATTTGTATCAGTTGGTGTTTCTAGGTTGCCGGATTCTCTGGCTCCAACAATGTAATATATGAGGCAAGAAAAATATCTGGAAAACTCATCACTGCTTATTCCTTGGGTCCTGAGGTCCTTAGCTGGACTGCTTCTCTCTCCATCGTTCAGTCATCTTACATGTAATGCCCAGAGTTTTTAGTTGTCTCTAATATGGATTTTTATTCTGCCATTATATATTTTCAAACTTCAATTTTTACTGTCTTATCAACTTACATATAGTAAAGTGCACAGATTTTAAGGATACCACTTGATGAATTTTTAATAGATATATACCCATGTAATCACCACCCAGATCAAGATATAGGGTATCTTCAGCACAGTATAAGGCTCTGCATGCCCCCTTCTAGTCAAATTATTTTAAAAAATCACTATTCTGATTTCTATTATTGTAGTGATTTTGCCCATTCTGGAACTTTATATAATTGGAATCTTGCAGTTTATACTACTGTATCTAACTCCTTTTACTCGACATTATGTCTGTAGAACTCACCTGTGTTTACCGGGCTTGGTGGCTCAACATGTAGTCCCAGCTCTTTGGGAGGTCGAGGTGAGTGGATTACCTAAGCCTATGGGCTTGAGACCAGCCGGGGCAATTTGACGAGATCTCATCTCTACAATAAATCAAAAAAATTAGCCAGGCATGGTAGCATGTGCCTGTTGTTCCGGCTACTTGGAAGGCTGAGGCAGAAGGATTGCCGGAGCCCAGCAGGTTGATGCTGGAGTGGCCATGAGCGTGCCACTGCACTCCTGTCTGTGTGACAGAGTGAGACTCCAACTCAAAAAAAAAAAGCGCCTGTGTGTTGCATGCAACTGTAGCTCATCCTTTTTCGTTGCTGTGCAGCACTTCATTATAATGAATGTACCACAATTTATCAATTCTATTATTAGTAGATATTTAAGTTGCTTCCCATTTTTTTGCTATTGTGTATAAAATGGCCATGAACATTCTTATACATGTCTTACAGTTAACAAAAGTGTTTCTTTCTGTTAGGTTTATACCCAGCATTGGAATTGATTGTTCAACATTTATAAATATGTTTAACTTTAGTAGATGCTGACAGTTTCCCAAGATGGTGTGCCAGTTTATACCTCATCCACTATATATGACAGTTACACTTGTTTCATGTCCAGTACTTCATATTGTCAGTTCTTTTATTTTTAAGCAATATTAGCCATTAATGAAATGTATTAGCAGCTCATTGTGGTTTTAATCTGAATTTTTCTGATGACTAATGATGCTGAGCACCTTTTTTTTTTTTGTATTGAAGTCTCACTCCATCACCCAGGCCCACAGCCGCCGCAGCCTCTACCTGCTGGACTCAGGTGATCCTTCTCCTCAGCCTCCCAAGTAGCTGGAACTACAGGCATGTGCTACCATGCCCCACTAATTTTTTAATTTATTGTAGAGATGAGGTCTTGCCAAGTTGCCCAGGCTATTCTCAAACCTGTGGGCTCAGGCAATCCTCTCACCTCGGCCTCCCAGAGTGTTGGAATTACAGACTTGAGCCACCATGCCCAGCCGTTGAGCACTTTTTTTTTGAGTTGGAGTCTCACTGTCACCCAGCCTGGAGTGCAGTGGCATACTCACAGCCACCCCAGTGTCCACCTGCTGGGCTCTGACGATCCTTCTGCCTCAACCTTCTAAGTAGCTGGAGCTAGAGGTGCGTACCACGCCTGGCTAATTTTTTGATTTATTGTAGAGACACGATCTCGCCAAGTTCCCTGGGCTAGTCTTGAACCTCCGGGCTTAGGCAATCCATTCACCTCGGCCTCCCAAAATGCTGGGATTACAGGCTGAGCCACCGAGCCCGGCCTGTTGAGCTCCTATTAATATGCTTGTTAGCCATTTGAATATTTTTTGTGAGGTGCCTGTTTAAGTCTTTTCCCAATTTTAACTGTGTTTATCCTTACTGATTGGTAGGCATCCTTTATATTCCTGGATATGAGTACTTTGTCAGACATATGTATTACAAATATATTTCTCCAGTCTGAAACTTGCCTTTGTACTTAATTAAGGTGACTTTTGATTGACAGAAGTTCTTAAATAAGTCTAATTTATAAATCTTTGCTTTTTATTTTTTATTGTTTTTGAGTCCGAGTCTCACTCTGTCGCCCAGACTGGAGTGCAGTGGCCGCTTCCGGCCATCACAGCCTTGCCCTGCTGGGGGGTCCTCCTGCCTCAGCCTTCCAAGTAGCTGGAACTACAGGTGCGCACTACCACGCCCGGCTAATTTTTTTAAAAATTTATTGTAGAGATGAGGTCTTGCCAAGTTGCCCAGGTGGGTCTTGAACCCGCGGACTCAGGCAATCCACTCACCTCAGCCTCCCAAAGCGCGGGATTACAGACTGAGCCACCGAGCCCAGCTATCTTTGCTTTTTAAATGTGTTCTGTTAACATTTAAGAAATCTTTGCCTAGCTGAAGGTCATGAATGTACCTTTCTTTGTTTTCTTCTAGAAACTTTGTTTTAAGTTTAGGTTTGTGATATGATCCATCTCATATTTTACATATGATGTGAGTTATGGATCAAGGTTAATTCCTTTTTTTTTCCTCCATGTGGTTGTTCAATTGACCTAGCACAATTTATTGAAAAGATTATCCTTTCCCCACTTGGTTGCAGTGATGTCTTGTAAATCAGGTATATGTTTGTGTGCGTCTGTTTGTGATTCTATTCTTTCCATTGCACCAATACCACATTATCTTAATTACTACCTTTAGTCTTGTGATTTGATAGTGGAAATCTTCCAATTTTGTTGTTCTTCAGATTTTTTAGACTATTCTAGGTCCTTTGTATCACCATATAAATTTTGGAATCTGTGAATTCCTACAATTTTTATTGGAATTGCATTGTATCTCTAGATTAGTTTGTAAAGTTATGAACAATATTGAGTCTTCTAGTTCACAAAGATGACATGTCTCTCCTTGTATATTTAACTTCTCTCAGTAGTATTTTTTAGTTTTTAGTGCAGGATCCTTTACATCTTTTGTTAGATGTACTCAAAGGTATTTGATGTTTTTTTGGTGCTATTGGAAATGACTTTTGCTTTAAAATTTTTCTAATTGTTACTGGTATACAGAGATACAATAAATTTTTCTTGTAGATTGACCTTGTCCCCAACAACAGTACTAAATTTTCTTGTTAATTCTAATAATATGTTTTAGATTCTTTTTTATTTTCTATGTATACAAGTCACAGTTTCTGTAAATAATGAGTTTTACTTCTTTTCTTTCTTTTTTTTTTTTTTGAGTTGGAGTCTCATTCTGTCGCCCAGACTGGAGTGCAGTGGCCACTCCTGGCCACCGCAGCCTCGACCTGCTGGGCTCCAGCAATACTTCCGCCTCAGCCTTCCAAGTAGCTGGAACTACAGGTGCGCGCTACCACACCCGGCTATTTTTTTGGTTTATTGTAGAGATGAGGTCTCACCAAGTTGCCCAGGCGGGTCTCGAACCTGTGGGGTCAGGCAATCCACTCACCTCAGCCTCCCAAGGCGCGGGATTACAGGCTGAGCCACGGATTACAGGCTGAGCCACCAAGCCCGGCTAGTTTTACTTCTTTTCCATCTTCATACCTTGTTTTTCTTGACTTATTTCACTGGGTAAGCCCTCTGATATGATGATGAATAGGTATAGTGAACATATACATAATGGTCCTTTACCTGAACTCAGGAGAAAAGGGCTAAATATCTCACCACTGAGTATGTTGATAGCTGTGTAACTTTTTCTTAGGTATCCTTGATCAGTTTGAGAGGTTCCTGTTCATTCCTAGGTTGCTGAGAGTTTTTGTCATGAATAGATACAGAATTTTATCAAACATCTTTTCCTGCATCTCTTTTTTTTTTTTTTGAGTTGGAGTCTCACTCAGTCACCCAGACTGGAGTGCAGTGGC
>NW_007245841.1:412700-425695 GCF_000164805.1 Carlito syrichta | reverse complement strand
TACAGGCATGCGCTACCACGCCCGGCTGATTTTTGATTTATTGTAGAGAGGAGGTCTCGCTGCCCAGGCGGGTCTCGAACCCACGGGCCCAGGCGATCCACTCACCTCAGCCTCCCAAAGGCGCGGGATTACAGGCTGAGCCACCGAGCCCGGCTCCTGCATCTCTTGAGATGATTATATTTTTATATTTTTTCCTGTGTTAATGTAATGCATTACTTTTTTTTTTTTTGAGTTGGAGTCTCACTTCGTCACCCAGGCTAGAGTGCAGAGGCACTGCAGCCTCGACCTGCTGGGCCCAGGCGATCCTTCTACCTCAGCCTTCCAAGTAGCTGGAACTACAGGCGCGTGCTTCCACGCCTGGCTAATTATTTGATTTATTGTAGTGATGTGGTCTTGCCAAGTTGCCCAGGCTGTTCTTGAATCTGTGGGCTCAGGCAATTCCCTCACCTCGACCTCTCAAAGTGCTGGGATTACAGGCTTGAGCCACCATGCCCAGCCTACATTTATTTTCAAATGCTAAACCAACCTTACATTTCTGGGATAAACTTACTTGGTCATGTTATATTATCTTTTTTTGGATATTGTTTTATTCAGTTTACTAATGTGTTTATTTTTTAGTTGCATCTATATTCATAAGTGATTTTGGCTGTAATTTTTCTTTTTTGTAATGTTCTTGTCAGATTTTATCAGGGTTATGCTGGCTTTTTTTTAAAGCTCTTATTGTCTTCTTCTCTTCTTTTCTCTGCTTTGTAGCTTCCTGTTCCTGTTTTGCAGAAGTTGTGTTATCTTCTGTTCTATTTAAGGATGCTAGTTTCCTGAATCATACTTCTTAATCTTTTTCAGAGATATATTCTTCTTGCAAGAGATGATGATCGTCTTTGCCCATTTGCAATTTTTAAAAACACGTCTTTTATTTTTATTTACTTATTTTTGAGACAAGGTCTTAGGCCATCACGCAGACTGGAGTACATAGGTACAATTCCATTTCACTGCAGCTTTGACCTCCTGGGCTCAAACAGTCCTTCTGCCTCAGCCTCCTGAGTAACTTGGACTATGGGTGCATGCTATTACACCCAGCTAATTTTTATATTTTTTTGTAGAGAGGAGGTCTCACTATGTTGCCCAGGCTGGTCTTGAACTTCTGTGCTTAAAGTCCTTCTGCCTGAGCCTCCCAAAGTGCTTGGATTATAGGCAAGAGCCACCACACCTGGCCATTGTTTTATTTTTTTTTTTTAGAGAATGGCTCTTGCTTTGTTGTCCAGGCTGGAGTGCAGTGGTGCCGTCAGAGGTTACTATAACATTTAACTTCTCTTTGGTTCAAGTGATTGTCCCACCTCAGCCTGCCGAGTAGCTGGGACTAAAGCATGTGCCACTGTGCTCAGCTAATTTTTTAATATTTTTGTAGAGATGGGAATCTCACTATATTGCCCGGGCTGGTCTCAATTGATTCTCCTGCCTTAGCCTCCCAAAGTGCTGAGATTACAGGCATGAGCCACCATGCCCAATCTGATCTTTTATTTTTCTTATACCCTTGAGAAAGGAGAGTTCTATCTAGATTGTTATTTTCTATAGGTGGGTGAATAAGTTACCATGGCCACTGTTCTTTGTGCCTGTGGGTGATGGTCAGATTTCCTTCTCAGATCTGTAGCTGAAGAATTGGTTCATGTTCACTGTTTCCCATTGAATTCTTAGTGACTAGGTGTTGTTTGCACTACTGAGGTAGAATTTTATTCCCTCATTGCCTAATACATTCCTATTTTGAACTAATGACATAAAATAAACAGATTCCTAGAGTGTATTCCATTAGAGTTGTTCTTGTTTCTGTTCTCATTGTACTCTTTGTGTGTAATTATTACAACCAGTGTAACTAATTTTGAAAGAAAGTCAAGAAAGAGGTCAGGTAGCTCCCCTTATGAGGATGAACCAAAAAAAAAGAAACCCAGAGTTTATTTTTAAAAAATTATGTATCCTGACATGTTTAAACTTCAGTCAGCTTCAAAGTACTCTCCATTTGATGCAGTACACTTATAAAGGTGCTTTTCCACTGCTCAAAACAGTTTTTGAACGTGTCAATTTTGATGGCTTTTAGTGCTTCTGCCATTTTTTATTTCATCTCTTTCACATTGGCAAAATGTGTCCCTTTGAGAACTTTTTTCATTCATGATAAAAAAAAAGTTGCTGGGGAGTGAGATCTGGTGAACAGGGAGGGTAGGGCATGGGAGTTTTGCTGTTTTGAGTCAAAAACTGCTGAACACTCAACATGGTTTGGGCAAGTGCACTCATAAATCACCCATCATGAACTGGGTAAGTGGGTTGAAAGAATCTCCTAAAAAAATTAACTGAATATGACCATAGCCTCTCAGAACAATGCTGGCTGGTACACTGTTGCTGATGGGTTCCTAGAACACTCACCTAGCAGGGGAAGCCTGTACTACAAGGAGCTTGCCCTCCAAAAATAATTCATTCCAGCTTTTTGGGGTCTTCCCTTGTGTATAGGGACTGGGCATGGTGGCTCATACCTGTAGTGTAGTCCCAGTGACTCAGGAGGCTGAGGCAGGAGGATCACTTGAGGAGGAGTTTGAGAATGGCCTGGGCAACATAGCGATACCCTGTCTCTACAAAAAGATGAAAATAAGCCTGGTGTGATAGCATGTGCCTGTAGTCCTAGCTACTTGGGAGGCTGAGGCAGGTGAATCACTTGAGCCCAGAAGGTTGAGGCTACAGTGACTTATGATCCTGTCACTGTACTCCAGCCTGAGTGACAGAGTGAGATCCTGTCTCTCTCCTCTCTCACCCCCCCAAAAAGGTTATATGTGTATAATCCGTAAGTTTAATCAGGATTGAAGGGTAAAATGACTGAAGATGGAAGACAAATTAACTTGCGATAGTAGAAGAAAGGTAATGAGGGTTGATATTTGGATATTTTCTTTTGCTTTGCATAACATTGCTGCTATTTTAAGAGTTTATGTATTAGTGAGAGTTGTCAGGAAGTACTATCAGGATTAGGAAGGTTTTCACAACCAGGTGATGATGACTCTAGAGTTTGTAGCCAGGATGACAGAAAACTGTGACACAGCTAGGATTAAAAATAGGGAAATTAAGATTTTCTGGGAAAATAAATGATTGATTTGATTTGGTGATATGAGATTACTATCCATGGAGTGCACTCTCCAGGGGTGGTTGGCATTTGGCCCTGAAGCTCATCAGAGAGGTGGGAACTTAAGATAGAGTCTGGGAATTAATTGCAGAATATTGAGTAGTAGGAAATAGAGAAACTTCATGAATCTTTAGGAGGATAAAAGGAAGGAGGGAAGGAAGGGTCAGGAGGATGTTGGGGGAAATCTCATATCTAATCCTGTTGCTACATATGCTTATCTCTTCTCAACTGCTGTGCCCTTGATCCAGGGCACCATCTTCTCTTACCTTATTGGGTTCTTTCTACCACTTTGCCTCCTCCAGTTCAATCTCCATACGGTATCTGGAGAGCTTTCCAAGGACAAATCTGATCACGTTACTTGCCTGCTTAAAATCCTTTAGTTGCTCGCCATGCTTCCAGATTAAAATACACATGCTGACATAGTTTACAGGATCCTTTGAGACCTCAACTCTGCCTGTTAATGTAAAAGTAATGACTAACATTTATTGAAGTCTTTTGACTGTTAGTATTAATACTCATTCTAAGTATTTTACATTTGTTATCTCATTAAATCTTCACACTTATTCTTTCAGTTTGCCCTTGTTAAAACCCTGTGGAGAAGATATCCCCATTTTACAGACGAGAAAGACACAGAGGTTTCCAGTTGCCCAAAGTCAAGAGCTAAGTGGGGAGCTAATAGCTTTACAGGCATTGTATTACTTAATCCTCACCATAATCCCATGAGTTAAATATTGTTATTACTGCCTTTTATAAACGAAGTGACTAAAGTTAGGGATGTGAGGTTGTGTGCCCAGGGGCATACAGGTTGTGTGTGGTGGAGCCGGAATTGGAGCCCCGATCTATAGGACTGTGTTCTTCCCTCCATGCTAGTCTGAAACCAGCCTTACCCATAGATCCCTCACCCCCTGACTCTAAGAACACATATGTATACCTTTGGTTAATTTCTACTCATTCTTTAGGTTTCAGCTCAATAACGCTCTGGTTGAGAAACCATCACTGATCCTCCCTTTTACCTTTCTTGCTGCACTTTGCCCATTAGCCCTGGCTGCTGTTATTCTTTTATTGTCTTTCCCATAGTCTGTGAGCTTCCTGAAATCAGGTACTGTAAGAGTCTTCTCACTATTAAACTTTGAGAGATTTGTACAGTATTTGGCACATAGTAGGCACTCAGTTGCTATATATTGAATAATTAAATGAATATTTAGCTCAATGAAGAAGTTTGTTGTTGACTTGGTTTCATTCTTGAAAGCGTATAATCAGTATTCTCTTCATATAGTTAACTCTCACTATATATGTTTGTGATGGTTCTAAATAACTGATAATCTTAAACTCATGTGACTTTAGCAATCCTCTTTGGGATTATGAATATTTATACTTATGTTCTTTTTCCTTCCTTTTTTTTTTGTCACAATTCTCATTTTGTCACCCATGCTGGAGTGCAGTGGCGTGATCTCGGCTTACTGCAGTCTTGACCTGCTGGGCTCAGATGATCCTTCTGGCCCAGCCTCCTGAGTAGCTGGGACTACAGGCATGCACCACTATGCCTGGCTAATGTTTTGATTGATTTTTTTTTTTTTTTTTGGTAGAGACAAGGTCTTGCTATGTTGCTTATGCTGGTCTTGAACTCCTGGACCCAAGCAGTCCTCCTACCTCAGCATCACATTACTGGGATTACAAGGCATGAGCCACCATGCCTTGCCTTGTGATTTTTCTTAGACTAATGTTATGCTTTATCTTGGTGTAAATGCTAATAATTAGAAGAGAACGACAATCTTGAACGTGCTGGTTTAACTGGAGAACGCAGCCTAGGGTATCTCACTTGCTGTGACTAGAATACCAAATCAGTTATTCTTACATTGATCCTTGAAAGTTATTTCTATTCTACCTATAAACTGGTTATTCTCTTTGGTGCCACAGAATAGGTAGTTATAGCTTGGAATGGAGGAGGAAGAAATGTATAATATCCTGATGGCCCGCTTTTTAGTACTTTCTCAGGTAAATTGGTCTGACCTTTCCTACCTTGGTCTGACTTCCTCATAGGAAAAGTTCCACATTGCACAGGAAAGAACACTTTAGCAGGAATGTAAGTTGCAAATTATTAGTTCAGTGGTGCTCAAACATGATCAGGTGATGAAGTACCTAAAAGTCATGGTAGTCTGTGGAATACAATAAAATATTTATATATTAAACTTTAAACTACATTTTTTCCCCTAAATCAGATACTATATTATATATTACATTCCAGAATAGACAGGGAGTAGCAGGTGAGGAAAGTTTAAGAAAAATTTACGATAGGAAAACTTAATATTATGTTACCCTATTTTTCATGCAAATTGAGAAAAGGCCATTTTTGGCCCCTTAGTCTAGCTTCCAGACTTCCAGTGTAGTGTAGTTGAAGAACCATTAAATTTATTGAATATGATGGAGAGAGGAGGAGTGGAAGTGAAAGCTGATGATACCCAGGTTTCCAATTTGGAAATCTTTTTTTTTTTTCTTTTTGAGTTGGAGTCTCACTCTGTCACCCAAACTGGAGTGCAGTGGCCGCTCCCGGCCACCGCAGCCTCGACCTGCTGGGCACCGGCGATCCCTCCGCTTCAGCCTTCCAAGTAGCTGGAACTACAGGCGCACGCTACCACACTCAGCTAATTTTTTATTTTATTGTAGAGATGAAGTCTCACCAAGTGCACAGGCGGGTCTCGAACCCGTGGGCTCAGGCAATCCACTCACCTCAGCCTCCCAAAGTGCTGGGATTACAGGCTGAGCCACTGAGCCCGGCTAATTTGGAAATCTTAATGCCATTCATAGACACCGGTAAGTCAGGAAGGAGAACTGGCAGCAAGGTCAAGAAGGATGAATTTGGTCGAATATAAACTAGTGATAGATTGAGGAGAGATATGCAGTAGGCAACTACAAGAGAGGCTTAGAGCTTGTCACTTAGTAAGGCTCTCAATCAATAAATATTGGCTGCTACTATTACTGGGAAGAGAAGGTAGAGATTTGGAAATAATTAGCATGTGATGGATGCAGTGACTCATGCCTATAATGCTAGCACTTTAGGAGGCTGAGGCAGGAGAATCACTTAAGCCCAGGAGTACAAGGTTATAGTGAGCTGTGATCAATGACTAACGATGCTGATCATCCTTACATGTGCCTCTGCATTTCAACCTGGGTGACAGAGTGAGATCCTGTCTCAAAAAACAAAAACAAAACTGGCATGGATGAGTAAGATGAAGCTATAAGAACTGTTTTCATACTTGCCATAACAAAGTGTGATTCAGGATTTGGATCTAGGGGAAAAGAAATGATATAGGTAAGCAATGTAAAACACTGTTGGGAGGTCAATGGAAGTGAAAATCCAGATGGTGATTTGGTTTAGCAGTGGGTTGTGGATGTCCTTTGAGGAGACAGTTTCAGTATAGTGTTGCATTCATTCTTCTACGGTAGATATCTAGGTGTTCTTTGATAACTTCCACAACATTTTATCCATCCAATCTATTGATAAAGTGTTTCCAGTGTTACTTTCTTAAGTAGGACCCAAAGAGCAATTGGACTTTATCAAAATCTTTTGCTCTTCAAAAGGCATTATTAAGAAAACTACCAGAGACTACTAAAAAATGCTTGCATTTGACTAGTTCTTTTTCCACTGTAGCCTTCATATAAAACATGTATAACTCAATAAGTCAAACAATCCAATAAAGAATAATGGGCAAAAAATTTGATGAAGATACTTTATCAAAGAAGATATGCAGATAGCAACACATGTAAGGATACTCAGCATCATTAGTCATTAAGAACATGCAAGTTGAAACTATAATGAACAAAATCCCACACTCCCAATAGAATGGCTACAATTAAATAGATTGACAATATCAAATGTTGGTGAGGATGTAGAGCAAGTGAAAACTTTATACATTGCTGTTAGGCTCAGAGGTGAGCCCTGGAATTCTAAAGCAATTTTATGAGGTCATTTTTTTGAGCTCCCCTCTCTCTGTTATTTTCTCAGTTCCCTGGGGCTCCCTTTTTTTGTTCTACTTGTCAGAAAGCTGGAGCTTTATTTAGCCCTGGTCTGCTGTACACTTCCCATGACTGTATGTGTAGTCTGGGCCTAGCAGTGAGAGGGCAAAGAGGAAAAGAAAGTAATAGGTGTTTGCCCCAATCCTCTGAAGGCTACACTTTCTCTGATTTCAGAATAAGGCTTCTTCCTTCAATGCTTTTGGTGCTTGTAGACCTCTGTTTCTTTCCTACTCCCTGAGGTTGAACTAGATGGATTCTTTTGTAACTCACTATCCATATGATACCACTTCTAGTTTTAGGGACTGCCTCGAGTCCATGCTGAGTGATAATAGAGGGGGAAAATTGGTAAACACACTACTGGTCTGGTGGTACTGTGAATTCTAGTCTTTTACCCCAATCCATCTGCTACTGTTTACTTTCTAGGTTCCTCAGATAGCTGCTGTATGAATTCTGCTTTGGTTTTATAGATGTATTTTATAGCTATGGAGAGATAGGGTGGAGTGTGCCTATTACATTTTACTGGGAACCAGAACTTCTAGATTTCTTGTTATTTATTTTGCTGTACATTTATTGGACTTTTAAAAGTGTGAATGTGTACCTTTTGTTCTGGAAAATTTTCAGCTATTTTCAGACCAAGAACTTAGTGAAGGTAGAGACATCAAAAGATAAATAGAATACTAAAACTGGATTTCTAAAACCAGCTACTGGTTGTGCCTCATTCTCTTCTGGAATATTGATTAGTCTTATCATATGTTTTCTGTGTCTATCTTTTGTACATTTGTTTTCTTTTTTATATATATTTTTAAAATTTTGATTTGTGGGCTGGGCATGGTGGCTCAAGTCTATAATCCCAGCACTTTGAAAGGCCAAGATGAGAGGGTTGCCTGAGCCCATGGGTTGAGACCAGCCTGGGCAACCTCACGAGATCTCATCTCTACAATAAATCAAAAAATTAACTGGGTGTGGTAGCGTGAACCCCTGGACTCAGGCTATCCTCTCGCCTTGGCCTCCCAAAGTTCTGGGATTACAGTCTTGAGCCTCCACGCCTGGCCAAGAAAATTTTTGAGGCTAAAGTTGAAGTGAATTTTTCCAGAGGAGATTTACATTTTCTTTTGTTAATGTCCTGTGGCCGTTTTTAGTTTGGAACCACTTTGACTTAAATTCTGAGGTTGAGGTTTTTTGACCATTCAGTAGCAGTCCCTTCTGAGGGCCTGTTTGTGATCGAACTTGCAGGAGGATTTTCCTTTCCTAGTGCCAAGTTTTGAGACTAGTGGTTTTTATTTCAGTTCCTGAGATGTGTATGTATATGGATGCATTTCTTTCTTGATCACCTTGGTAGTACCATGTTAAATGGTGGGAGAAGGATGTCTATTACATTTTGCTCCTTAGGCTGAATCTTAGTTTTGTCTTGAATTCTTTGAGCACCATTAGATTGAGGGAATGAAATTTGCCTTAACTATGTAAGTGCCTTCAAGGAGAAAGTGAGTTTTTGTGTTTTGGCTACCAATTAGGTTCCCATCTTCACTTAGTTCTTCCTTTTCTTGCAAGTTCATCAACATATTTATTTGAGAAGCTGGAAAAAAATCATTACTTATAATTGTTTTCAGTGGAGGATCATAAGTGTACTTAGCCTGACATATTGCCAGAAATGGTATTTGCAAGTGATAAGCGGCTGAGGCCCAGCTACTCAGGAGGCAGAGGTGGGAGGATCACTGGAGCCCAGGGATTTGAGGTTACAATGTATGGTGATCATGCCTATGAATCCCAGCCTGGACAATATAGTGAGACTGTGTCTCTTAAAAAAAGAAAAGAAAAGAAAAAAAAAAACAGAAAGAAAGAAAATAAATGGACTTTGCAGCCACAATTTTTCCAAGTTTTAGTCAGGCTGTTTTTGTTACTATTCTTCAGACTCTGCATGACCATTCATACCTCTGTACTTTGCTCAGGCTGTCTAAATTTCCCTCCTTTCCCCCTAGCCAAATCCTATTCACCCTGCAATGTGAGCAATCAAATTTCACCTCATCCACGATGCTTCTCTTGAATGCTGTAGCTCACTGGTTTCCAGATGTTTGTATCAGTAAAAACTTAAAACAAATTTTGTGGAACTGCATAAAAGTTATCTACTGTTACCATTATTTTTGAAAATAAAT
The DNA here is from genome assembly GCF_000164805.1 of Carlito syrichta. Taxonomy (NCBI): domain Eukaryota; kingdom Metazoa; phylum Chordata; class Mammalia; order Primates; family Tarsiidae; genus Carlito; species Carlito syrichta. The sequence goes on along the minus strand of NW_007245841.1, from coordinate 416,374 downwards.
GACTTTTTTTTTTTTTTTTTTGAGTTGGAGTCTCACCCTGTCGCCCAGACTGGAGTCCAGTGGCTGCTCCTGGCCACCGCAGCCTCGACCTGCTGGGCTCCGGTGATCCTTTCGCCTCAGCCTTCTGAGTAGCCGGAATTACAGGCGCGAGCTACCACGCCCGGCTAATTTTTTGATTTATTGTAGAGATGAGGTCTCACCTACCCAGGCGGGTCTCGAACCCACGGGCTCAGGCAATCCACTTGCCTCAGCTTCCCAAAGGTGCGGGATTACAGGCTGAGCCACCGAGCCTGGCTATAAATTACATTTTTATATCAAAAAGGCAAGAAGAACATGAAGTCAGGTTAAGGACAGTTTTGATAATTCAGTTAAATACCTTTATATGGAAAACATGCTGTACTGTCCCTGTTATTCTCATTTTACTACTGATTGAAAAGAGCCTCATTGCAGACTGTCCACAAATAATAAGAATCGTGGTCTTAGCTCAGAATGATAACTTCAGTTTGCAAACCGACAGCATTGTGTTTTACCAATTAATGGCACCCAGTCATTGATTTCCTCATGATAGCTCATGCTTGGCTGTTTCTGTTTTATGTTTTGTCTTCTTGACTAGGTTGTAATGGCTCTCCTTAAGAGCCATTAACTGGTATGTATTTAGATTACTTATAAGTATGTGTTGAATGAGTTAAATTTAGATGCTTCAGATGATGGTTGAAACCTAGAAATATTTATAGAGCACACATTTGAGCATACACAGCTCTAAATGTTGTTTATTTCTTGAGGAAAAAAATTTTAATATGAATCATTAGTTGCTTACTCATCTCTCTTCTCCTCAGGGAATTTCATACAGTTAACAAATTTACCAGTGCTTGTTAAAAGCTTTGTTAAGGGCCTGGGAATCAGAGGAAGTGAAACCCAGTCTAGTGGGGAATATATACATATAATTAGAATGTATAGAATACTACTTGAGAAGCTTTATAATGATAGAGCTTTAAAACAAACTTTTTGATAATAATGGAGAGAACAACTGAGTTTTGTAAGGGAGTCAGAGAAGCCTCCAAAGATGAGGAAGCATTTATTCATTCACACATCCATTCAGCAAGAATCTCTTCAGTGCCTACTACTTGTCAAGCACTGTTCTGATTCATCTTGAGTGAATAGGGCATTGTTAGGAGATAGGACACATTTTAGGCAGGGAAATTATAATCAAGAACATACCGTTTTTTTTTTTTTTTTTTTTTTGAGTTGGAGTCTCCCTCTGTCGTCCAGGCTGGAGTGCCCCCCAGCCACTCCAATGTCGACCTGCTGGGCTACGGTGATCCCTCCTCTTCAGCCCTCCAAGCAGCCAGAACTACAGGCATGTGCTACCATGCCCAGCTAATTTTTAAAAAATTTGTTTTAGAGATGTGGTCTTGCCAAGTTTCCTGGACTAGTCTCGAACCTGCAGGCTTAGGCAATTCATTCGCCTAGGTCTCCCAAAGTACTGGGATTACAGGCTGAGCCACCGAGCCCAGCCAAGAACATACCCTTTAAAGAATGACCAGACCTGGGTTTGAGTTCATACAATGCCACTTTCTGGACATTTGTCTTTGGGCAAGCTGATTAATTTCTAGAAGACTCTTACTTTTGTAGAATGCTACAGATACTACTTCCTCACAGTATTGTTATGTGGATAGATTGAGGTGTGGAATGTAAAGCGAAGCTTAGCACTATGCCTAACCCTTCTGAAATAGCACGGTAAATGACAAATAGCACAGTAAATTGTAGTTAGGAGTGTGGAGCCAAAGCTGCTTGGGTTCTAGTCCCAGCTGCCTCACTTCCTAAATGCCTGACTTCAGGCAAGTACTTTAACCTATCTGTATCTTAGTTTCTTCATTGGTAAACTGGATAGTAAACATATCTTTTACTTATATATTTGTTCCATTATGTTCTTTGATCCAGTTTTGTTTTTAAAGCTATGGAACTTTTGTCAGAGGAAATCTTATTTGAAGTTTAGCCATTTAAAACACTAAAATTAAGTCTATCTGGTGGGTCACTTTCATTTTCCTTCCTTCACCACTGAAGACTCTGAGACATATCTGCCTAACACTAAAAGCTACTGTCCTAGAGCAAATGACTGAATGTTTCTCAGTTAAGTTACTTTTTTAAAATAGATGGTTCTCTCTATGTTGCCTAGGCTGACCTCAAATTCCTCAGTCTCCCAAGCAAGTCTTTCCCTCAGTCTCCCAAGTAGCTGGGACTATAGGCACAAGCCATCAAATCTAGCTTCACTTAAGTAACTTGTTGAATTGATGTTCAGGATAAGGAGTTTTACCAGTTGGGAATTTGGACAGTTAGCATTTGTATTGATTTAAGTTAATGTTTTGATATAGGACACATGCACCTTCATATTAATACTTAAAATATGACTTGCTACTTTAGATTTTGAAGGATAGAGCCACAGGATATCAGAACTGGAGAAATCATTCTTAATGATCTGTTTAGAGATTAATAAATTTGGTCCTAGAGAGGGAAGTCTTTATAAAGCCATGCTCTAGACAGTCAACACGTGCTCAGATTTCAGACCTCCCAGCCCATTGTTGTTTCTCCTTTCTTGCTCAAAGGGATACAATCAGTTTAGTGCCCAAACCAGTCAAGCAGGCAGTTTTCACCATTCCAGAACTTAGGCTTCTTCAATACCTCTTGCTGTTTTGCAACATATACTCTTGGTTTTAATGTTGACTCTGCTTTGGGAAGTTTATTTGGAGAAACTGTGAATTATTTTTTGTTCCTCCAGTTGGATTTGAAGCTCTCTGAGAGCATCTGAGGGTCTGGACTTGGATGGGTTAGATATTCCAGGATGCCTTTCCTTGTAGGTTTTAACAGCTGTGGTTAAATACCATCTTTCAGTAAATCTAGAGCAGTAAACTGTGAAAAGCAAAGATGTTCTGAATTTAAAATGGGTGTTTTATTATTTACCTGGGTGAGTAAGCAGACCTACCACAGCTGAAAATCTTATGGAAAATTAAGGTTGTATTTTTCTATTTGTTAACAATCTTTACATTAAGGAGATAGCAGACATTTGAATGGGCATCCATGATAGTTACATAGAGCCTGGACCTGAACACTTGGGGAGCTGAGGTTGTACATTCAGTCTCTTAAGCACCCCCACAGCTTTTAGGTTCTTCTGATCTCTCGGGGATCAGCCGCACAGACTCTCATGTTGACTTTTCACTGTTTTCCTCCCTTCTCTCAATGGGTTCTTCCTTTTTGCACATGGCCCAACAATGATCCCTTTTCTATGTTGCCTAGACTGCTCTTGAACTCCTGGACTCAGGCAGTCCTCTTGCCTCCATCTTCCAGAGTGCTGGGATTATAGGCATAAACCACCATGCTGGCCTCTGTCTGTATTTTAAAAAATGCTCTTCAGGTGATTTTGATGAAATGGTTCACGACTGTGAGCTCCAGAACTAGTCACATGACTGACTCCAGCTCTGGCTTGGTTATGGATTTTAGGGTAGAGAAAATCTGATTCACTAAGCATGTCAGATATCAACTCCTGATCCTTTTTTTTTTTTTGAGTTGGAGTCTCACTCTGTTTCTCAGGCCGGAGTGCAGTGGCCGCTCCCGGCCACTGCAACCTCGACCTGCTGGGCTCTGGCGATCCTTCCGCCTCAGCCTTCCAAGTAGCTGGA
>NW_007245841.1:398723-412439 GCF_000164805.1 Carlito syrichta | reverse complement strand
CCCCCCCCCCCCCCAGCAATTTCCCACTACTGACAATCCTTTTCTCATAGTATTACGATAATTGTTCAGGGTCCACTTATGAGTGTGAACATGTGTTATTTAGTTCTTTGTTTCTGTGATAGATCACTCAGTATTATAGCCTCTAAGTCCGTCCAAGTTGCTGTGAAGTTCATAATTTTGTCCTTCTTTATGGCTGTGTAATATTCCATCATGTATATGTACCACATTTTTTTAATCCAGTTCTTTTGATGGGCAACATTGTTCATTCCATGTTTTTGCTATTGTGAACAATGCTGCAGTAAACATGCATGTGCAGGTATCTTTTTCATAGAGTAATTTGAGTTCCTCTGGGTATATTCCCAGTGTGGAAATTGTGGAGTCGTATGGAAGGTTGATTTTTAGACCTTTTAGGAATCGCTGTTTTCCACAGAGATTGTACTAATTTACACTCCCGCCAACAGTGTAGAAGTGTTTCCTTTTCTCCACACCTCTCCAGCATCTGTTGTTTTTTGAGATATTGATGATGGCCATCCTGACTGGAGTTAGGCGGTATCTCAGTGTGGTTTTAATTTGCACTTCTTTGATGACTAGTGAGGTTCAACATTTTTTCATGTATCTGTTGGCTGCTCATATGTCTTCTTTTGAGAAGTGTGTATTCATATCTTTTGCCCATTTTGTAATGGGGCTCTTCATTTTTATTTTCAGCATGTTTGAGTTCCTTGTAGATCCTAGATGTTAGACCTTTGTCAGATATGCAGTTGGCAAATATTTCTTCCCGTTCTGTGGTCTGTCTCCCTGCTCTCTTGATGGTTTCTTTGGCTTTGCAGAAGCTTTTCAGTTTGATGAGGTCCCACTTGTCTATCTTATCTCTTCTGTCCTGGGCACTTGGAGTTTTGATCAGGAATTGGTTGCCAGTTCCAATTTCCATAAAGGTGTCTCCTGCGTTTTCTAAGGTTCTTATAGTTTCAGGTTTTATGTTTGGGTCTTTGATCCATTTAGAGATGACTTTTGTGTATGGTGATAGGTAGGGCTCGTGTTTTAATCTTCTGCATGTGGTCAGCCAGTTTTCTCAGTACCATTTACTGAATAGGTTCTCCTCTCCCCAGTGGTTGTGGGTGGAAGCTTTGTTGAAGATGAGTTGGTTGAGAAATTGAGGAATTTGCTTCTGAAATCTCTGTCCTGTTCCATTGGTCTGTGTGCCTTTTCTTATACCAATACCAGGCTGTTTTGATTATGGTAGCTTTATAATAAAGCTAAAAGTCTGGGAGCGTGATGCCTCCCACTTTGGGTTTTTTTTTTTTATTTTTTGCTGAGAATTGTTTTGGCTATTCGTGGTCATTTATGTTCCCATATGAATTCCTGTATTGTCATTTCCAGGTCTGAGAAGAATGCTGCTGGTAATTTAATGGGTATTGCGTTAAATCTGTAGATTGCCTTGGGTAGAATGGACATCTTAACAATGTTGATACTTCTAATCCATGAGCATGGAATATTTTTCCATTTGTTTGTGACATCTTTGATTTCTTTTAGCATTGTTTAGCAGTTTTTGTTGTAAAAGTCTTTCATGTCTCTTGTTAGGAAGATGCCAAGGTATTTCATTTTTTTTGCGGCTATTGTGAACGGGATTGTGCTTTTTATTTGGGTTCCTGTTTGTTTATTATTGGTGTATAGAAATGCAACTGTTTTTGCCCACTTGTTTTATACCGTGAGACGTTGCCAAGGTCCTATGTCAGTGCAAGGTTTTTGATAGATTCTCTTGGGTTTTCGAGGGAATCATGTTGTCTGCAAGGAGGGATAACTTAACTTCCTCTTTCCCTATTTGGATACCCCTGATTTCCTTCTCCTGTCTTATTACTCTAGCTAGGACTTCCAATACTATGTTCAACAGAGGGGTTGAGAGTGGGTATCCTTGTCTTGTTCTGATTTTCAGAGGTTACAATTTCTGTCTGTTTAGTAGTTTGTTGGCTGTGGGTTTCTCATATATGGCTCTTACTGTTTTGAGGTATGTTCCATCTGTGCCTAGATGTTTGAGGGTTTTTGTCAAGAGGCGGTGCTAGATTTTATCAAAAGTTTTTTCCATGTATGATGATATAATCATATGGTTTTTGTCTTTATATCTGTTGATGTATTTAATTATGTTTATGGTCTTATGGATGTTGAAACAGCCTTGCATCCCGGGCATGAAGCCTACTTGGTCACAGTGGATGAGTTTTGAGATGTATTGTTGGATCTGGTTTGCTGGGATCTTGTTGAGAATTTTAGCATCTATGTTCATCAAGGATATTGGCCTGTAGTCCTCTTTCTTTGTTGGATCTTTAACCAGTTTAGGTATCAATGTGACATTAGCTTTATAAGATGATTTGGAAAGAGTTCCATCTTTCTCGATTGCCTGGAATATTTTCAGTAGGATTGGTATCGGCTCCTCCTTGTATGTTTTGTAGAATTCTGCTGGAAAGCCATCTGGTCCAGGGCTTTTTTTAATAGGTAGTTTTCTTATAACATAGTCTGTTTTCTTGGTTGTTACTGGTTTATTTAGGGTCTTGATTTCTTGTTTCAACCTGGGTAGGTTGTGTGATGTAAGACAGTCCTCCATTTCCTTTAGGTTTTCAAGTTTGTTCCCATACAGGTGTACATAGTAATCTCTGATAATCTTTTGTATTTCTTTGGAGTCAGTTGTGACTTCATTTTTTGCTTTTCTGATTGTGTTTATTTGGGCTTTTTTTCTCTTTTTCTTAGTCAGTCTAGCCAGGGATCCATCAATCTTGTTTATCCTTTCAAAAAAACAGCTTTTGATTTTATTTATTTTTTGTATTATCTTTTTGTCTTTTAAGTCCTGAATTTGAGCTTTTATTTTGGTCATCTTGATTCTTCTGCCGAAGTTAGGGTTTTGGTGACCTTGCTTTTCCAGCTTCCTTGGGTGATTTGTTAGGCTGTTAACTTGTGATCTTTCCATTTTTTTCATGTGTGTTCATAGAGATATGAATTCCCCTCTTATTACTTCTTTCATGGCATCCCAGATATTTTGGTAAGGTGTTTCTTTGTTTTCATTTGTTTCTAGGTATCTTTTAATCTCTGCTTTTAATCTCTGATTTCCATATTGAGCCAGGAGTTGTTAAGCATCATGGTGTTTAGTGTTCATGTCTTTGTCGGTTTTGGGGGAACTTGTTGGTTTTGATATTTATTTTTGATCCACTGTGGTCTGAGAAGGTACATGGTAGAATTTCAATCTTATAAAATTCGTTTATGCCTGATTTATGTCATAGTATGTGTTTGATCTTAGAGTACGTTCCATGTGGTGATGAGTAGAATGTATATTTTGTGGTTGTGGAGTGTTCTGTAGGTATTAATTAAGTCCGTTTGGTCAAGTGTTATGTTGAGGTTCCAGATCTCCTTGTTGACTTTTTGTCTTGATGATCTGTCTAGGGTTGTTAGTGGGGTGTTTCAGTCTTCCAGCTGTGACAGTGTTTGAGTTAGTATCTTTATTTAGTTTATCTAGAAGCTGCTTTATGACAGTTGGTACTCCTATGTTGGGTGCGTATGTGTTTAGGATGGATATTTCCTGTTGATAGATTGAAACTTTTATAATTATGTAGTGACCTTCGTATTGTTTTAAATTTTTGATAACTTAAAGGGTATTTTGTCTGATGTTAAGATCATGACTCCTGCTTTCTTTTGTGTTTTGTTTGCCTGAAATTTTGTTTTCCATCTTCTTACTTTGAGTCTGCTTGTGTCCTTTCTGGTGAGATGAGTCTCTTGGAGGCAATATGTTGTTGCCTCATGATATTTTATCCAATTTACCATTCTCTGTCATTTCAGTGGTGCATTTAGTTCGTTCACATTCAGGCTAATTATTGAGATGTGAGAGTTTATCCCTGTCATGAGGGTCTTATAAAGTTTTGTTGTTGCTGCTGTTTGTTTGTTGTCTTTTTGATTTTTTGAGTTGATTCACGTGTGTTTTCATTCTTTTTCCTACATTCTTGTGAAGGACATTGTTGTTTTTTTCCTTTCTTCTGTGTTTAATACTTTCTTAAGTGTTTCTTGTAGAGCTGGTCTGGAGTTCTCGTAAACTCTTAGGGATTGAATGTCTGGGAAGGATTTTAATTCTCCATGAAAACTGAAGAAACTTAGCTTAGCTGGGTAGGTAATTTTTGGTTGATATTGTTTATCTTTGAGATGTTTGAGGATTTGGCTCCAAGCTCTTCTAGCCTGTAGTGTTTCTGTAGATTAGTCTGCTTCTGTTCTAATTGGTCTTCCCTGGTAGGTAGTCTGACCTTTCTTTCTTGCTTCCTTTAGGATTTTTTCTTTTTTACCTACTTTGTGTAGGCAAATTACTATGTGTCTGGGAGTTTGTCTTCTCATTTGTTCTCTTGCAGCTATTTTCTAATTTCTTGAGTTTGAATGGTCACATCACTGATGAGATAAGGGAAGTTTTTCTTAGATAATTTCATGGAATGTTTGTTCCAGGGTGGTCTTTGTCTATCTGCCTCAGGGGTTCCAATTAATCTTAGATTCGGTCTCTTGAAATAATTGCTCATCGCTTGGAGGTTTTGGTTCTATCTTTTTAAGCTTTTTTTCCTATGTTTTTAACAGTTTGGGTTAGTTCCATATTTTGGTCCTCAAGCTCTGAGATTCTTTTGCTTTGTTAATTTTGTTTTCCATGCTTATCAGTTTGTTGTTTTTTTTTCATTCTTTGTATTATCTATTGCTGTTATCTCAGTTATCAACTCCTTCATTCTTTCTTCTTGTCTCTCCTCATTTCTATTTATTGTCTCTTTTACTATCTGGATATCTGGGTTTTTGGTTTGAGACCAGTCATTCTGGGGAGTCTTCATTGTTTGAGTTCTAGAGTCTGTATTCTCAGTGGCCAACCTTCCAGGTGTCTGTGTGAGGCTCATATTCTTCCTTTGGTTTTTCTTCATTTGTGTATGTTTTCCTCTCCTTCATCTCTTTTTTCTTTTACCTCTTCTTTAATTCTGTTGTTCAGTGATGGGAGCCTCTTATTTCTGTTTGCTCAATCTCTTGTTCTTCCTTTTGTAGATCCTCTGGTTATGTTCACTTTTGAAGCTGGACTTGGTGTGGGAGCCTGTGCTTTTTGCAGTTTTGAGATTTAATTGAGGGGGGATCTGTGATTCAGAAGCTGTGATGCAGATACCAGTATCCACTGACAGGTGTATGGGCTCCCTGGAACCCACTGCCTTAAAATCTGTCCATGCAGTGGGGATATCTGTTTGGCCACTGAAAGCAAAATGTGACAAGAAAAGGGAAGAGAATGGAAAAAGGAAAGTGGAAGATGAAAGGGAGATTGAGAGAGAGAGAAGAGGGAAGACTGACAGGTTTACCAACTAACGAATAAACAGAGAGGCAATGACAGAAAAAACAAAAAAGACAAAAACATACATACAATCATACAAATGAACAAAACCCCCCATTAGTGTACTTTCCCTCAAAAATACCCATAATAAACAGAAAATCTAAAAAAAAATTTTTTTTAAAAATAACAGAAACAATGCAAGTCAAAAACATAAACTAAAACAGAAAGAAAAAGAGAAGAAAAAAACTAAAACTAAAACAAAAAACAAACAAGAAAAAACAAACATAAGACAACCTCTCTCTGGCAGTTTCTGTGAGTCCAATTTCCTTTCAGGCCTCCACCTGAGGGAGCGGCTCTGGTCTCTAGCCCCTCCACTCCACTCTCAGCACAGGCTGATAGGGTCGCTCTCAGTGTGGGTTAGATGCCCCACAGACTACTGTGGGAGGGGAATGCATCAGATTCGGACTCATCCTACTTGCTGCTGCTGCTGTCAAATCTTCCACTCAGATCTGACATGTCTGTGTCTGTTCCAGTGTGGGGGAGGGGTGTCTGCCTTTTTGAGTCTGATGGGATAATAGCCTCTGGGTCCCAAGATGGAGGCTGGGTGGAGCTGGGCAGGGCAATGCAAGTCTCTGTCCTGTCTGGGACCGAGAAGATGGTGCCTGGCGGCGTCCTATCACTGGCGTTGGAGCTTTATTCCAGATTTCCACTACCTGCCTTCTTGTGCCAGGTCTACTGCTGCAGGTGATGGCATGGGCCAGGTGCCAGTGCTGCAGGGCGACTGTTCTCTACTACCTCCTCTCTAGAGAGCCCTGAGAATGGCAGATGATCCTGCACACCCAGGTCTCCAGTCTCAGGGTAGGGGAATGTAGTCACCTCCGGAGGAGAGCCTTGGGTGCATGAACCCAAGTCTCCCCTCACACAGACTTTCACTCACTCACTGACCGGAAGCTTCTTATATTTTGCTTTTTTGTGATAGATGAATTTATAGCAATTCTCAACCTATGTTCCCATAGAACATTGGTGTTCCATGAGTTTATGTATAATGCTGGATGTTTTTCCTTTAGTCACAGAAAAAAATAAATGACAAAATATTTCAACTTTAAGTAAAGCTTTCCTATGAACAGAAATTCTTAATTTTCATGTAATCAAATCCATCAAATTTTCACATTATGGCTTTGCTTTTGAAAAGGTCATATGTGTGCATGCGTGTGTGTGTGTGTGTGTATTTTTTGAGTTGGAGTCTCTTGTCACCCAGGCTGGAGGAGTGCAGTGGCACGCTCATGGCCACCGCAGCCTCGACCTGCTGGGTTTAGGCGATCCTTCCACCTCAGCCTTCCAAGTAGCTGGCACTATAGATGCATGCCACCACACCTGGTTAGCGATTTATTGTAAAGATGAGGTCTCACCAAGTTGTCCAGGCTGGTCTCAAACCCCCGGGCTCAGGTCGTCCTCTTGCCTTGGGCTCCCAAAGTGCTGGGATTACAGGCTGAGCCACCGCACCCAGCCGAGGTCATATATTCTTAGCAATCCAAATCTATGTTAGACTTGGACACCTTTAGGGAAGGAGTCTAAGGAGAAATTTCTAGAAAGAGATTAATTGGAAATGGAGGAATCGTGGATAGATGAAAGAGAGTGAAATAACCCCAACTTTATTTCCAAAGACTATTCTACATAGGCAGTCATATTGTCTATAAATAGATGGTTTTATTTCTTCCTTTTTGGTTCATATCTTTTTTATTTCTTTTTCTTGCCTACTACCCTGGCTAGTCTTTCCCATATGATGTAGCAGTGATGAGTTCCCTTGCCTGGTTCCCAGTCCTTGAGGGAAACTGTTCAGTCTTTCACCATTAAGTATGGGCCATTGCTTTGCTAGACTCTGGTGTGGCCATGTGCTCTTTGAGCTATGACTGTTACCATGCTTCCTGTCTTTGGCCCCCTCCCCTACATTGGGAAGGTGAATCTTCTCTTTCTCTCTCTCTCTCTCTAATTTGCTTTTAAATAAACTATATTTTGTAATATAAAAAACAAATAAAAAACCAAGTATGATGTTAGCTGTAGGTTTTTTGTAGATGTCCTTTATCAGGTTGAGGAAGATCCCTTTTATTCTTAGATTTATAAATCTTTATCATGAATGGGTGTTGAATTTTGTCACATGCATTTTTCTTTATCACTGGATATAATTGTGATCTTTCTTCTTTAGCCTGTTAACGTGGTAGATTATATTGATTGATTTTCAAATATTGAGCCAACTTGTATTCCTGCGATAAACCTCTCTTGGTCATGGTAAATATTGTTGAATATTTGTTGATATAAAAGCGTATTTGCTGGCTGGGCGTGGTGGCTCAAGCCTGTAATCCCAGTACTTTGGGAGGCCGAGGTGAGAGGATTGCCTGAGCCCAGGGGTTCGAGACCAGCCTGGGCAACTTGGTGAAACCTCATCTCTACAATTAAAAAAAAAAAAATTAGCTGGGTGTGATAGTGTGCACCTGTAGTTCCAGCTACTTGAAGATTAAGGTGGAAGGATCGCCTGAGCCTAGCAGGTCAACGCTGGGGTGGCTGTGAGCCTGCCACTGTGCTCCAGCCTGGATAACAGAGTGAGACTCCTGACTCAAAAAAAAAAAAAAAGTATATTTGCTGATACTTTGTTAAAGCTTTTTGTGTCTATACTTGTAAAGGATATTGGTTGGTACTGTATATCTATAACTATATTATTTTGTACTGTCTTTGATTTTGGTATCAGGGTAAAGCTGGTCTTGTGAAAATGAATTGGGAAGTGTTTTCTTCTGTTCTCAGAATGATACTGTGCAGAACTGTTGTTAATTCTTTAAATGTTTAGTAAAATTTTCTGTGAAGCTATCTGTATCTATTGAGATGTTCGTTAGGCTTTGTAGTAGGCTTTTCTTATTTAGTCCATATGGTTACCATTTTCTTTTTTTTTTGAGTCGGAGTTGTCCAGGCTGGAGTGCAGTGGTACGCTCATGCTCACCGCAGCCTTGACCTGCTGGGCTCAGGTGATCTTTCTGCTTCAACCTTCCAATTAGCTGCAATCACAGGCATGCGCCGCCATGTCCAGCTAATTTTTATTTATTGTAGAGATGAGGTCTTGCCAAGTTGCTCAGCCTAGTCTTAACCTGGGTTCCAGTAGTCCTCTCGCCTCTGCTTCCCAAAGTGTTGGAATTACAGGCGTGAGCCACCATGTCTGGCCTAGTTACCATTTTCTTATGTTCTTTATTCCTTGCTATAGATCTGTATTTTCATCTGGCATCATTTTTTTTGCCTGAGAACTTCTTTGAGCATTTCTTGTAGTGCTGGTCTTCTGGTGATGAGTTCTTTCAGAATTTGTAACATCTGAAAAGTTTTTATTTTGCCTTTACTTTAGAAGTATTTTCTGGGAATAGAATTTTAGGTTGTTGTTTTTTTTCCTTCAGTAATTAAAAGATGTTTCATTTGCCTTATTTATGACAAGAAATCTGTCATTCTAATCTTTGTTCTTCCGAATGTAACATCTCTTCTGCCTGGTTTGAAGATGTTCTCTTTATCCCTGGTTTTGAGCAGTTTAGTTTAGATGTGTCTTAGTTGCTTTCCCCCCCCCACATTTTTTTAATGGTTGGTATTTGTTGAACTTTTGCACCTGTGCATTTATGGTTTTGATCAAATTTAGAAAGGTTTTGATTATTATTTTCTTCAAAAATTTTTTTCTGCCTCCCTTTCCTTTTTTGGAGATTGCAATTACTGGTATGTTAGGCTATTTGAAGTTGTCCCACAGATCAGTGATAGTCTGTTTTGTTTTGGAGATTTTCTTCCCTTCTTGTGTTTCATTGTGGGGACACACACACACACACACACACACATTTTTTTTCTTTGAATCAGGATCTCTCTGTCACCCAGGTTGGAGTGCAGTGGCACAATCATAGCTCATACAGCCTCAACCTTCTGGGCTCAGGTGATCCTTCTGCCTTAGCCTCCCGAGTCCTGGATAGCCAGGACTAAAGGCATGTGCCACCACACCCAGGTAATTAAAAAAAATTTTTTTTTTGTAGAGATGTGATCTCGCTATATTGCCCAGGCTGGTTTAAAACTTCTGGACTCAAGCCATCCTCCTGCCTTGGCCTCCTTGCAGGAGTGAGCCACCGTGCCCAGCCTCATCGTGGATAGTTTTATTGTTGTGTTTTCAAGTTCACTAACTTTTCTTCTGCAGTGGTTAATCTGCTGTTAATCCCATTTATTGCATTTCTTTCATCTTATACGTTGTAGTTTTTAATCTCTAGAAATTCATTGTGGGTCATTTTTTAATCTTCCATGTTTCTAACTTTTTGAACAGATGGAGTAAAGTTATAATAATGATTTGAATGTCATTTCTGTGAATTCTAATGCATGTATGTCACTTTTAGGTTGACCACAATTGATTTTTTTTTTCTTTTTCTTATGGGTCATATTTCCTGACGCTTTGTATATTTGGTAAGTTTTGATTGAATGCCACATATTGTATATTTTACCTTGTTGGGTTGTGGTTTTTTTTGTATTCATAGAAACATTTTTGAGTTTACTCAAGGCAGTAAACTGAGGCAAGCATAGGCCTACCTCATTTGTTTTTTATCTTCAAGAGATTGCTGCATTTTGTTGCCTGATGTCTTAAAAACCATTAAAAAAAATGTTTTGTCTAAGTTACCTTGAAAGAATTTGTTCCGCTGAAGTCTTGATTTTTAAAAATTTTTTGTTTGAGTTGCAGTCTCATGATGTCACCCAAGCTGGAGTGCAGTTGCATGCTCATGACCACCGCAGCCTCGCTCTGCTGGGCTCAGGTGATCCTTCCAGCTCAACCTTCCGAGCAGCTGGAACCTCAGGCATGTGCCACTATGCCTGGCTAATTTTTTGATTTATTGTAGAGATGAGGTTTTGCCAAGTTGCCCAGGCTGGTCTCGAACCCCTGGACTCAGGCAGTCTTCTCACCTTGGCCTCCTGGAGAGCTGGGATTACAGTCTTGAGCCACTGCGCCTGGCCCAGATCTTGCTTTTACAGTTTGTTAAAGTGGGACTAGAGCAGTGCTCAATATAGTGCTAATTATTCTCCATTTCTAAGGTAACTCTACTGTGTACTCTATTCAGTGTACCATGAATCATGCATTTTCCGTCTTGGTTGGTGGGAACAGGCATTATTTCTAGCCATGTATGAGTAGCAGGCGCTGCTACCTGTAATCTTTTCTGGTGGTTCTTTGTTTAGCCTCAAGTAATTTCCACATACACACTTGCTAATCAGTATTAGTTATATACTTGAGGAAGCCCTTGCAGATCTCTGGAGTTCCCTTTCTCTCTGTGCTGCAAACTCTAACTGTCTTGGTTTCCCTGGACTTTTAGCTCTGTCTTCTCAACTCTAGTTGTGCACTAGACTTTGTTTGGGTTCCCTTTCCTTGCACCACAGCCTGGAAACTCTCTCAGGGTGGTGAACTAAGGGCAATTAGAGGCTTAGCTCTTTTGTTTCCTGTCTCTCAAGGACCACTGTGCTTTGTTATCTGATCTCCAGAGTCTTGAAAAACGGATGGATAGAAGGATTGCTTTTTGTTGTTTCAGATGAATGTGGTCCATTACTCCATCTTTGCAGGAAGTGGGACTTCAGCAAATTTATCATACATTTATTTAAACTTTTGATATTTACTATTGTCTGTATAAGATGGCATCTGATTTAGTACCATTTTATCTTTTATTATTTAAGTGTATATTTTAAGGTCTTCTAATGAATGTCATGATTTCTAGGTTGTTTGCCATGTTTGCACATTTGAGAACTGCTGTGTGACACAGTAGTTCCCAAATCCCACTGGGAAAATAGAATCACTTGGGAAAATAGATCCATAAATCAATACATTATCAGAATCACTTTTCAAATAATAGATTCATGGGCTTTAGTCCTCACCTAGTGAATCAGTTTCCAGGTGTAGATCCTGGAAATCTGATTTTTAATAAGCTTCCCAGGAGATTTGAGATTCTTAAGAGTCTGTGTAGTGTAAGAGTTCTGTGGTTGCTCTGATGAGAACTCCCTAAGTTTCGAATATTGCAGTGCCAGAGGAGAGGAAAGTTCTTATAAGAAAAGAGAACTCAGGACCATGAAGGAAAGAGAAACTCAAATTTTCTGGAAGAATTGGGAAGGCAGATCCACCCTGTAATTCCTGAAGTCGGGTGATCATGGAGTGCTCAGGACTTTGACCCAGTGTTCTAAAAGCCTTTTAAATTGCCCTTGGATTGCTAGCACACCAGCCGGACACTGGTTTTTGAAGGGGGTGTGGAGGAGGAAAATAATTGAGCCTATAGTAACTTTTGATAAAAAATAGATTCAGTGGGGGTAGGTGTTACATGGATATATGCTGTTGCCCAGACTCATAGGACTGTATACTTATAATGGATGCATTTTAGTGTGTATATATTAGAATACATACAATTGTGTGGATGCAGTTATTATATATTATAGATATAGATTTGATTTTAAAAATAAAGAGCATGGACTCCGGAGCCTCACTACCTGGGTTCAAATCCCAGTTTTCTTTCAAGCTATGTGACTTTGGACAAAATTCTCAGCTTTCTTCTATTTCAGTGTCCTCATTTGTAAAATGGGAATGATGATAATAGTAATTCTTTCATGTATTAATTGAGATATTCATGAAAAGTACTTAGAACAATGTCTGACACATAGTTAAATGTTTATTACATGTTAGCAAGCTTTAGAGACTACTAGGTCTTGTGCAGAGTGTCCACTCTTATTAAATGGGGTAATGGTAATAACCTTCCTCTCATAAGCCTGAGGATTAAGAAAGAAGAATGAACAAGCAAATCAATGAAACAAGGGAGTTCTCGTTGCATATTTCCATAAATAGCTGCACAAACCCCCTCGAAATTATATGTTAAAAATGTCCAAGTTAAGTGCATTTTTCTGGGTAGGTAGTGAAATTTTTCATGGGCTCCTCGGAGGAGTCTGTGCCTCACACCATTCCCCCCAGCACTCCCCAGTACTCTAAATGGTTGTTAGTTTTTGGATAGGCAGCATAGTGTGGTGGAAAAGGCTTGTTAGGTTTTGAAAGCTGAAAACCAGAATTCAGTTGGGGTCCTACCATCTCCTAGCCTCAGTTTTCTTTCCTATAAAACAGGAAAAATACTACTACCTGACACAGTTTTTACAATCAGCTTTAGAAATGTATATAAGAGTTTCAAGGTAACCATAAGTATTTTACAGATGTTCACATAATAAGTGACTGAGAGGTGCAAGTTGTGTATCCACAGACCCTTTTGATTTTTCACATATTGCGTTTGTTCAGTATTTTCTTCTTTGTAGAGGAGAGACTTTTTTATTTTTCAGTTTTGGTAAAATGTGAATTTCTTTCTGACTACACAGTCAACCCCTTGTTCTTAGAAATCCCTTGATTTACTCCCCAGACTCATGTTTCTATTTGGATAGTTTCTTATTTTCTAGATTGCTTTTAATAATGGTGTTTGAAAGCTTAATAGTTTTGAGTCTTTGAAATACACAGTAACAAGTAGATTACTTATAAAGTCTATTATTGGTAAGGTGAAGTCATTTGATTTTTTTATAATAATAATACCCTTTATACGGATTTAGCACATTTTAGTTTACAAAGCACTTTCTCATATTTTTCTCATTTGATTCCTGAAACAATTTTTAAGATGAGCAGAGCTGGTATTTTCTCTTGACAGGGAAGGAAGCTGATATGTGAAAGGGTAAATGACTTGCTCTAATCCTGTAACAAGTAAGGGATCTACCTGGAATTTGAACTGAAGCCTTCTGATATCTATTCTGGGGTTCTTCACATAGAACCACATATTATTCCTGTGAGAAAGTCTTGGTAAAAGGAAGATCAGGGAAATTAATATTAATGAATGATTGTTTCTGTCTTTTTTTTTTTTAAACAACCAGAATCTTACAGAAAAGATGGCAGTACAATATGAAGAACATCAACACCAACGAAAAACAGTTTAGAGTGAGGTGTTGACCTGATTCCCCATTACCCTTGAATACTTCAGTGTGCTTTTCCTGCAAACATGGGTATTCACCTATATAATCATAATACGAACATCAAAATCAGTAAATTATCATTGATTCATTACTATGTCTAATCCTTAGATTTCAAAAGTTGTTTAAAAACATCCTTTACAGCAAAAGAAGCACACATTGCATTTAGTTGTCATGTCTCTTTAGTTTCCTTCAATCTGGAAGAGATCTTCAGTTTTTCCTTGATTTTCATTACCTTGACACTTTTGAAGATTACAGGCCAGATTTTATTTTATTTTTTAGAAAGCTCTTCCATGTGATTTTTTTTTTTTATTTTTATTTTTTGAGTTGGAGTCTCATTCTGTTGCCCAGACTGGAGTACAGTGGCTGCTCCCGGCCACCGCAGCCTC
>NW_007245841.1:361988-398674 GCF_000164805.1 Carlito syrichta | reverse complement strand
AATTACAGGCATGCGCTACCACGCCCAGCTGATTTTTTGATTTATTGTAGAGATGGGGTCTCGCTGCCCAGGCGGGTCTCGAACCCACGGGCTCAGGCAATCCACTCACCTCAGCCTCCCGAAGTGCTGGGATTACAGGCTGAGCCACCGAGCCCGGCTTCTTCCATGTGATTTTGTCTGATATTTCCTCAGGAGAAGCATCTCTGATAGGAATATCATAGAAGCAATGCTGTGCTCTTCTCATTGCATTCTAGCAGTTCTGTTACCAATGGTGATCACTTAGATGACTTGTTTAAAGTAATTTTTGCCAAACTTCTCACTGAAAAGTTACTCTTCTCTCCTCTGCATATTTAGTAAGTGTTTTGTGGGGAAGTACTTTAAAACTGTAAACACCTCATTTCTCATTAAGCTTTCAATTTATTTATATTGACATGTACTTATGGTTTTCCATTTTATTTGATGGGTTAGAATCTGGGGTAATACCATTATGGATTTTGATACTCAAATTGCCCTAGATTTTTCAAGCTGGCTTCTGTATCCTTTGACATGCTCTCATCATTCTTTGAGCACTTCTTTGTTTTCTGGCACAATAAGATGTTCCAAGTTCATCTAGTATGTTCTCTGTCTCAGCCCTACAATCAGTTATTTCTGCAAGGAGCCCTGGTTCCTTTTAGAGAAGAATTGTTTTTTTTTTTGTTTTTTTTTTTGAGTTGGAGTCTCACTCTGTCGCTCAGACTGGAGTGTACTGGCTGCTCCTGGCCACTGCAGCCTTGACCCACTAGGCTCCGGCGATCCTTCCACCTCAGCCTTCTGAGTAGCCGGAATTACAGGCACGCGCCACCATGCCCGGCTGATTTTTTATTTTTATTTTTATTTATTGTAGAGATGAGGTCTTGCCAAGTGGCCCAGGTGGGTCTCGAACCCCCGGCCTCACGCAATCCACTCACCTCAGCCTCCCAAAGTGCAGGATTATAGGCTGAGCCACCGAGCCCAGCTGAGAATTGTTTTTAAAAGCCAAGGTCTTATCAACAATACAAAATATACTTTCTTTGCAAATGCAATTACTGTGTTTGAAGAGCCTAGATTTTACACTGTATCTTGGCATAATAAGATATTTATTTATTTATTTATTTTGAGTTGGAGTCTCACTCTGTTGCCCAGGCTGGAGTGCAGTGACACACTCACAGCCACCCCAGCATTAACCTGCTGGGCTCAGGTGATCCTTCTGCCTCAACCTTCCAAGTAGCTGGAACTGTAGGCCCACGCTTACTTGGCCTGGCTAATTTTCTATTTATTGAGGAGATGAGGTCTTGCCAAGTTGCCTGGGCTGGTCTCGAACCTGCGGGCTCAGGCAGTCCACTTGCCTTGACCTCCCAGAGTGCTGGGTTTACAGGCTGAGTCACTGAACCTGGCTGAAGATAATTTATTAAAACTATATGGGGAGGCCAAGGAAGTGGATATGGTGACAGAGGCCAGGGAGGCTTTGGAAGGCTAGGAGGTTTTAGAGAATGCAGAGGTGGTAGTGGCAACCACAAGCTACAAGGAAAGAAGACAAAGTTGGAACAGCTTCTATCAATTCTGTCTTTCCCTTTTCTGTTTGAAAGAAAGGATTCTGTGGTTTTTATTCTGTTACCTGCTCAATGACAGAGCCTTTTGACGACATTGCAAGACAATAAGTGTACAGTCCTGTGATCTACTTGGAAATCTATATAACATTTGAAGGGCAATACGCTGTTGGTTTTGACTGAATAGTCATATAAACTTTTTAAAGAGATAATGAGTGAGAAAGCTAACCCTTATCTGTAAGTTTGAATTTATATTTCACCCTATGTACAAACAATTTTTTCCTACAAACTTTGTTTTTTCGTTGGGTGGGGGTTGCAAAGAAAAGAATGTTGTATCATGGTTTTTGCTTCAGTGACATTAGGACAAATTAAAAGTCAACTCTGGTGTCAGAAGAAAACAAAACAAAACAAAAAAACTGCACATTGCTGCAGGGTGGTTGGTCTCTTGTCTCTCTGCTTGGAATGCAGCTAAACCTCTTCCAATCACTTTGCTTGCACGTTGTTACTTAAGGATCTTTCCATAGGGATATATGGAAAGTAAAATTTTGTGACTCCGTTCATAGCAATGTCTGTGTATCTTTATTAATCTGATCCTGAGAACATTAATAGAAATGAAAAGTTGTGTAATCTTCAAATGACTTGTTTGTATAATTATACAACTAAGTTAATCATTTTCTAACAAATCTCAACAATGACTGCATTCTCCTGTGGAGGTGAGGTGTTAACTTGTTATGGGTTAGAAAGCACCCTTTGATACAGCATTTTCAGCCTGGAAAAACAGCTTTAATTTCAGAGTCCATTGGAACAAATGGAGACTTGTTGGGAATATTAACACAACCTTTTTGCTTGTTTGTCTAGCTTAAGAGGAATCAATGTTTATTAGGTGATGTTTGCTAGCATGTTCTGAAGTGTATACCGTTTCTTCTGACCATGTTGTCAACTTTAAGATAGTTCAATTTGTATGAATTTTGAAACATTATACCTCAGCCCCCTCAACATATATGCTTGTAACTAGGTAAACATTGTACTGAAGCTGGTTTGAAGTTTTGAATGCTGTGAAATGAGTAGGGGGTCCAAATACTGTGTTTCTTTCAGGTCTCTAACTCTATTACTCTTACAAGGATGAGGGCCTAGCATTGTGGCATGCATATGCAGCAGAGTCATTTTGTGAAGAGTTAGTGTTACGTTTTGCTCCTAATCTCGTGTATTATAATTGAAGAAAAGTAGATCCTAATTGAAAGCTGATGATCCAGCAGAGTAATCAATAACATGATACTTTGGGGGAAAAAAAGCCATTAAGCTTTTCTGCTGCCTGAATATTGTCAAAGCCTTTGTCTGTTTCATGACTTCAAGCTGAGTGTACTTAATCATTTTGAGAACATGGCCCTGAGCTCTGCGCATGGCCCTTCCAGTGAATCACTGAGGATTGTGTTCAGCAGAGAAGTATTGAATAGAAATGCTCTCTTGGCTTACTCTCGGTCTTCAGTCTCCAAAAAAGCAAGAACTAACAGACCTCCCTTCTTTCAAACACATTTTAGCTGTTTGTGTCTGTCATTTTTCTGTATTTAAGCACTGAGGCTATTGTCAGCAGGTGTGACTTATTAATACCCTTGACTCCAAAGGAAAACATCTTTAAAGAGTAATAGTCAGGTGTAAGGAGTGTGTATTCTATAAATTATCTCTTGTGAGAGAAAGAGAAGTGTATAGCAGGAGCTGGAAACATGTCAAATGTTGGGGAAAAACTCATTCATGAAACATTTATAGTGCAGAGTATGACTAGGGTTATAAGAAGACACAGTTGGTGCCCTCAATGAGATGCCAGTCTAGTGGGGAAGACAGTTATTGAATCTGGGAGACAACAGTTGTATTCAACCTTGGCTGCACTTTGTAGTAACTTGAGGAATTAAAAAATACTGATGTCTAGAAATTCTGCTTTCATTGGTCTGAGGACTAAGCATCAGGATTTTTTAAAGCACTCTGGGCAATTGTAATTGTACCGGGATTGAATGTGGTGAGAGCCTGGAAAATGTGATGCGTACCCTGGAAGCATAGAGGAGGAGCACTTAATCCATTCTGGGCTGTGGGTTGGAGTAGGCTTCCCAGAGAGGAGGAAATATCTGAGCTGAGGTTTGATAAATGAGTTTGTCAAGTGAAAAAGGCTGTAAAGACTATTCCTTGCAGAAGAGCAGCTGAATAATATAGAACAGTAAAGTGGCTAGTGCCTTTAGAGTTCGTTCTGCGCTGTTTCTACAGCTTGATCTCTTTATCTTTGGCCAATTTATCCTTTTTGTGAACTTTAGTGTCCTTATCTCTAACTGGGAGTAATATTACCTATGGGGTTATTGAAGACGGATGTAATGCATTGCAAAGTGCTTAGGATTATGCCAAATGCATAGGAATCCCTAGTAAGTGTTGGTAGTTGTACGGCAATAGTGTTTTTGTCAGAGAATTTGAGCATGCATGGTTTGTTTAGAAAATTACCATTAGATCTGTATGACTGGATCTTAGGGTGCAAGGCTGCAGAAGGTGGGGGGAGGAGGCAAAAAAAAAAGTGCTTGACAGGGTTCCAGATCATGGAATATGTAGGAGAATAAGGCAGTTAATAATGGAATATCGGCCAGGTGTGGTGGTTCATGCCTGTAATCCCAGCACTTTGGGAGGCCAAGGTGAGATGATTGCCTGAGACCAGCCTAGGCAATTTGGTGAGACCTCATCTCTACAATAAATCAAGAAAAATTATCTGGGCGTGGTGACACATGCCTGCAGTTCCTGCTACTTGGAAGGCTGAGGTGGAAGGATCACCTGGGCCCAGCAAGTCGAGGCTGTGGTGGCTCTGAGCAGCGAGCCACTGCATTCCAGCCTGGGTGACAGTGAGATTCCGACTCCAAAAAAAAACAAAAAGGGATATTGTGGCAGAACCAGGACATTTCCATGGTAATATGTTAAGATAAATCATAAAGTGTTCTGGGAAAACTTTGGTCCATATTGGAAAATTGGCTCTGAATGTGACATTCTCAGTATCATTATGTGTACCAAATTAACAGTGAGTGCTAATAGGACAGAAATAGGATTTTCAGTTCTTTTAGCTAAGTAGTTAAAAATATTGAGCATCTTGAAAAGCAATGGAGGAATAAGTAGTCTCAAGGTAGTCCCAGAGAGCCTCTGAAAATTGCTAGAGTCTTAATTGTTTACAGGCTTAATGAAAACATTAAGTAAAGGTTGGTTGACCATTTGCATTTAGAGGAAGTACATTTTAAGTTTTCAATTTGCAGAGAGATAGAAAATGCTTCTATGTGCATTGGCTTTACTGGCCTTTAAAATAACTTAGGTATATTTGTTGGTATGTATATTACTTGTCACAACACTAGGAAGACTAGTCTGTACTTCATTTGTTCCTTCTGCCCAGTATTTTTGTTACACTGGCTATGTACCAGCCACTGTTCAGGTACCAGAGAAACACCACTTGGCATGATAGACAAGAGCCCTACTCTCTAGCAGCTCACATTTAGAGAAGGGAGACTGACCGTAAACCAAAATTGTGACAGGTATAATGTGGAGACTTAAAATTACGTGAGAGAGTGTCTTAAGGAAGGCTTTTCTGAGAAGGCCAAGCTAGTTTTGAATGACAGAAAGGGCCACCTCTGTGAAGATCAATGTAAAGAGCTATAAGATAGAAATTTGTCTGATGTGTTTGAGGAACTGAAAGGTCAATGTGGCTGGAGTTAAGTGGGCAAGGTATGAAATGAAGTTAGGCAGAAACCAGATCATGTAGGACTTTATAAACCCTTATAAGGACTACCTCCCCTCCATTTAAAAAAATTGTGGTATACACATAACATAACATTTCTCATCTTAACTATTTGTAAGTGTACAGTTCATTAACTTAAGTACATTTATATTGTTGGGCAACTATCACCACCATCCATCTCCAGAACTAGAACTTTGACTTGATTTTGAGTGATCTGGGAAGTTTTGGGGAGGCTGTGAGCAGATGACTGGTGTAGCCTAAACTTTAGAATAAAAGGAGTACTGGCCACTCTGTTGAGATCTGACTGAAGTGGGGTAAGAGAGGAAACAGGAAGACCAGTCAGAAGAGTACTGCAGTAATTGAAGTGAGATGATGGTGATCTATCAAGGACTGTAGTATTGGGGATGCTGAGAAGCATTGAAATTTTGGATATATTTGGATTGCAGAATCAGTAGAATTTGCTGATTGGTTGATCATGCATATGAAACTAAGAGAGGTGTTGGGGATTATATTAAGTTTGTTGGTCTGAATAACCGGTGGAGTTCAGGAGATGGAGGTTTCAAGAAGAAAAGTATGATATGCTAAATTAGAGATGCTTCTTAGATGTCCAAATGGGGATGTTGAGTAGGCAGTTGGATAGAGGATTCTGGAGTCAGAGAAGAAGTCAGGTTGGAGACATGACTTCGGGAGTTGTCAGCATATGCATGGTAATTAAAGTCAAGAGACTGAATGAAATCATCTAAATAATGAGTGTAGACAGGGAAAGTAGGAGAGCCAACAAGAGAAGGAATTAACAAAGGAGTAGCCAGTAAGGTAGGAGGACCAATAGAGAGCAATGTCCTGGAAGGCAAGGGAAGAAAGTACTTCAAGGAGGAGGGCAAGTCAATCAGCTAAGTCAAGTTTCTGAGAGACTGAGAATGGATCACCGAGAATCGAGCATTTTAGCACATTTTAGTAATGTTGAGGTCTCTGGTGCCTTGACAAATGTTTCAGTATTGTGGGTTCAGAAGCCTCGTTGAATGTTGTTAAGGAGATAAAGGAAGAAGAAGCAGAAATGATGCATTCAGACAATGTTGGGATATTTTTCATTTAGAGAGATAGCAGGATTATACAAAACACTTTGAGGCACAGAGTAATGTGTTGATACTCTGGTATTTTAGGATTCAGTGTATAACACCATTACATGCTCATGTTATTGCAATGTTTAAATACATAAAAAAAATTAAAAATGAAAATTTAAGTAAAATACATGGAAGCTCTGAAGAATTGCCATGGAGTCCTAGGGTCCTGTGGAACACACTTTAAAAACTGTTATCTTAATTCAGAGGAATGAAATTCTGAGGTGAAATTCAGTCAATTGCAAAATAGCTTAAGAAAGATATTTTGGGGCTTTAAAGGGAATTTTCTTGGTGCTTTTCAGATTGAATACATGAATACTACCTACTATTCATGAAAGATGATCTTAGAACACTCCTTTTTTTCATCAGATGCTCTATCTTAAGATCTTTTGAATGAAATGGATATTTCCATATGGTATTTTCCATAGATGTTTGGTGCCAAAGGATGCTAACTTTGTAGGATTTTTATAACTTCTTGCAGGGAATAAAGATCATAAAAAATTTTTAAGGCCCTTTTGAAACTTCAGTTTATTTTTGTTGAGTAAGATACTCTGATTTAGTGTCTGATATTTAAAAATAACTTTGTTGGACAAGGTACATTTAAATACCTTGAATTTTAGAGTAGCCAACTAACTCTTCACTATAGGCACTATTTATAGCAAAAGCCCATGTTTCTCTTTAGTGAAGAAATGATCTTTCACAAGAGAAATAAGTAGATTCTTGATTCATGAAACACATTTTCTTTCCCCTTCTAAGGCAGTAGGAGTATTACCATTTTTTATTGACTCTATAATGCCATTATTTATAGAAAGAAACCATTATTTTATGTACTACTGAGAAAAAAACATTGCTGCCATTTAGAATTGTAAAATGCTGTAAGTTGTAAGAGATATGAAAACGTGAAAGTTCATCTTAGAATCAATGAAACACAGAATTTGAGGGCCAGGAGGTATGAGTTCTGATCCTGGCCATGTTTCTTAGACAAGTCACTTAGACTCTCTTTGCCTCAGGTTTTTCCTTGTATGGTGAGAGTAATACCTGACATACCTACCTCACAAAATTATGCTAAGAATAAAATGAGATAGTTATTTTGAAAAGTAGACTCTACTGAGCAGATTTAAAGTATTTGATTTAAATTAATCCTCAGATATGATTAGGCAACTCATAGTTTCTTACTTGAGCTTTTGTTTTCAGGTTTAAAACAGTATTAAGTTATAGACATTTGAAAGTATAACATTTTCTTCTGCTAAATGATTTTTATTCAATCTAGACATCTATTTTATTATAGTTTTGAAATTAAAGGGAAAATACAAAGATAATATAACCTCAATATTCTTGTCATCTAGAATTAACAAGCAATAACATTCTATTAGTTCTTTGATCTTTTGAAGATTATTATGAAGTATTTATGAAGTAAAATAATATAATAATGAACATTCATATACTTGCCATTGCCAATACAGGTGAAGGCCTGCATGTGGGAACAGTGTCCTACATTTAGAATAGCATACTGCCTTCACAATTGTCTACTGAGACAGGATACTGCTTCTCTTGTTTCAATCTTTAAGACCTATAAATAAGCAAGTTAATTTTTTCATGTGGACTTTTATCCTGGAATATGGGAGAGAGGGCTGCTTTGTGCTGATGTTTCCTTGGACTGAGTTTTATCAGAATTCTATCTCTGGCTTTGGAGGTCCAGCTGTGGAAATTGGAAACAGGACATCTGTAAAATCATAGTAATGGCTAGCCTATTATGTGCCAGGCATTTTGTGTGTGTGTGTGTGTGTGTGTTTAAGTTTACAATAATTGTTTTGATTAGATGTTTTCATTTTGTAGATTAGGAGAGCATGACTCTGAGAAGTTGAGTAACTTGTCCAAAGTTCCTCAGCTATTAAGTTGTAGAGCTAATAATTTAGTTAAGATCTACCTTAAACCACAGCCAATATGTTTTACACTATGCTGCCTCAATCCTTGTCAGTAATCATGATCTGTTTCTTTTGTAGGCAAAATCCAGAGACCACGTTTGAAGTATATGTTGAAGTGGCCTATCCTAGGACAGGTGGCACTCTTTCAGGTACTTTGCATGTTCAATTATGATATCGTTTATTTGCTTATTGTATGAGATAGCCATGCACATGGGATAATATGTGAATAATATGAGTAAATTCTTAACTAGCTTTTAGTATGTTTAAATGCCTTTCTCTTTTATTTGTGCCCATATCATCCTAGGAAGAATGGAGAATAAAAGCACAGTGAATAATTTGAATTCAGAGTTCAAGCATAATAGACTTGAAGTATGGCTTTATTCATTGTAATCATTGGGTCTTGGTTTGTATCTTTCACAGATGCCTGGAATTGAACTATTTAGTGTGAAATATTATAACCTTGCTAATGAGGAAGGCTTTACCTCTATTCTACTACTCTAATGGTAGAATTAGGTTATGGGATATAAAATAATATAAAGGGGATTCTCTGCCATTAAACTGGAAGGGGATAATTGAAAAGGAATTAATTTAATAAATTTTATATCTCCTGGTAAAAGAAGGTTGGAAATTAGTTGAAGGAAACACCACCTCTGGCTTTAGCTTTTAGACTAATATGGGTCTTTTGATAAGATTAGGCTGTCCTGTACAAGTGGTATATATCATTTCTTAACCCAGAATCTTTCTTGCTTAGTGAGAAAAATAATCTTATGATCTAGTGTTCTTTTTCTTGGTGCCTATAAAAGGGATGCATTTTGCCTAAGGGCATGTTAGGGACTGTTGGTGCATACATATACAAACACCTACATATATTATTTGATGTTTAGGGAGAGTGGACATACTTGGATTAGAAATTTGGCGTAATCAGGATTCTGATGGTAGTTGTACTCTTAATTGACTTTACAACCTTGGGCATATTTTCTGTCTTTTTCATTATTTTGATGCAATTGCAGTATTCATAAAAACAGCCACATTTTATTGAGTGCCTGTTGTTCTGTTATGCTACGTGCTTGACATTTATGGTGTCAATCCTCACAATACAACCTTTAAAGATAGTTGAATCTGTCAAATGTCTCACACTTATAATCCCAGCACTTTGAGAGGCCAAGGTGAGAGGATTGCCTGAGCTCATGGGTTCGAGACCAGCCTGGGCAACTTGTTGAGACCTCGTCTTTACAATAAATCAAAAAATTAGCTGGGTGTGGTGGCACACACCTATAGTTTCAGCTATTTGGAAGGCTGAGGCGGCAGGATCACCTGAGCACAGCAGATCAAGGCTGTGGTGGCCATGAGCATGCCACTGCACTCTGGCATGGGTGACAGAGTGAGACTCCAACTCAAAAAAAAAAAGTGTGTGTGTGTGTGTGTGTGTGTATAGTTGAATGGTATCCTCCCCCTTAAGCCCACGAGGAAACAGAATCTCAGGGAGGTGAAATAACTTACCAAAGTCATATAGCTATGTCGGGGATATTCAAGGTTTTTGTTTCAAGTCCTCTTCACTCTGCTAAATTGCCTTTTTGAGGATAGTGACCATGTTGTACGCATCTCTTCATGTCACCTGTAGGGCTTCATATATGTCATCAATAGTTGTTAAAATGAATGAATTTTCCCTGTGGCAAATGTGAATAACTGTGTTCCACCTTCTGAATTATCAAATGAACACTGTGAAGCATATTACAAATTTGTGGTTGAAGTATGACTTTATTCGTAGTAATCATTGGGTCTTGGTTTGTATCTTTCACAGATGCCTGAAGTTGAACTATTTAATGTGAAATATTATAACCTTGCTAATGAGGAAGGCTTTACTTTATTTTGTGACTTAATGGTAGAATTACGTTATAGGATGCAAAATAATATAAGAGAGATTCTGTATTTCTATGTCTCTAGAAATAGAAAGTTAATGTCCATGTTAAGTTATGCCTCTTACTATGCATAGACACCACTAGGTTTTGAAGGGAATTATCTGTTACCAGGTATGTACATGCAGCAACACCTTGACAGGCTGACTTTAGAGTAACCATGGGATGACAGCTGTGATTTGACAGATAAAATTTTAAAAATAATTTTTTCAGGACAAGATCTTGCTCAGTCATCTGGGCTGGAGTACAGTAGCAAAATCAAAGCTCATTGTAATCTTGAATTCCTGAGTTCAAGCAATCCTTCTGCCTTAGCCTCAGGTGCATACAACCATGTCCAGCTAATTTTTACAATTTTATAGTATGGGGTCTTGCTATGTTGCTAAGGCTGGTTTCAAACTGCTGGCCTCAAGTGATCCTCTCAAAGTGCTGGGATTACAGGCGTGAGCCACTGCTCCTAAATAAATTTAGGACAAAAAATTTTCTTGTTTTTACGGTTGCTCATGTATCCCTCTTTCAATACTTTTGGATTTTTTCCCCCAAAGTTAAAATTAAATTTTAAAATACGAACAAAATCTGAAAAAGTACAAATGTGATAAAAGAATGAATAAAATGAACCTTATTCCAGCCATCTGATTTCTTTCCTTATCTCAGCCACCTAATTATTCTCCCCATAAACAACTTTTTTGTGTGTGTTGGGGTCTTACTCTGTCGTCTAGGCTGGAGTGCTTTGGTGTGATCTTGGTTCACTGAAGTCTTGATCTCTTGGACTCAGGCATCCTTCTGCCTCAGCCTCTCTGGTAGCTGGGACTACAGGCGCATACCACCTGTATGCTAAATTTTTGACTTTTTTTTTTGTAGTGGCCAGGTCTCATTATATTGTCTTGGCTGCTCTCAAACTCTTGGGCTCAAGCAATCTTGTCTCAGCCTCCCAAAGCGCTAGGATTACAGATGTGAGACACTGGGCTTGATCACAACTCCTTTTTTGTTTAACCATTTAGTTTACTTTTTAACTTCTTATTTTGAAAATATTTTAAAAGAAAAGTTGCAAAAACAGTTCAGTGTATATGCCCTTTCCTTAGCTTCACCAATTGTTACTATTTTGCTTTATCACTACACTCACATACATGCACACACACAAAATTTTTGCTGAGTCATTTAAGAGTAAATTATAGGCATATGACCTTTTATTCCTAAATACTTCTGGCTGTATCTTCTAAGAATAAGGACATTTTCTTATATAACCCTAGTACAATTATTGAAATCAGAAAACTTAATATCGATATAATGTCAGTTGTCCATATTTAAGTTTAATCAATTGGCTAGGCATACCTGTAATCCCAGCACTTTGGGAGGCTGAGGCGAGAGGACTACTTGAGCCCAGGAGATTGAGACCAGCCTGGGCAATATAGTGAGACCTCATCTCTATAAAAAATCAAAAAATTAGCTGGGCATGATGGTGCTTGACTGTAGTCCCAGCTTCTCAGGAGGTTGAGGTGGGAACATTACTTGAGCATGGGAGTTTGAAGCTTTGGTGAGCCTTGATTGTGGCTGCCACTGCACTCCAGCCTGGGTGACAGAATGAGACCCCAACTCAAAAAAAAAAAAAAAAAAAGTAATCAATTGTTTCACTTTATAGCATTTTCCCCTATGATCCAGAATCTAATCCAGCATCATGTAATTCATTTTGTTTTCATGTCTTTTGTTTCTTTTAGCCTGGAATAACTTTACAGTCTTTCTTTGCCTTTGTGACTTGTTTTTTTAAGAATTTGGGTCTAGCTGGGCTCGGTGGCTCAGCCTGTAATCCCGTGCTTTTGGGAGGCTGAGGTGAGTGGATTGCCTGAGCCCGCGGGTTCGAGACCCGCCTGGGCAGCGAGACCTCATCTCTACAATAAATAAAAAATCAGCCGGGCGTGGTAGCACATGCCTGTAATTCTGGCTACTGGGAAGGGTGAGGCAGAAGGATCGCCGGAGCCCAGCGGGTCGAAGCTGCGGTGGCCGGGAGCGACCACTGCACTCCAGTCTGGGCGACAGAGTGAAACTCCAACTCAAAAAAAAAAAAGAATTTGGGTCTGCTGTTTTGTAGAAAGTTCTTGGATTTGTATCGGTCTGATTGTATCTTCATGAGTAGATTCAAGTTATAGATTTTTGGCAGAAGTGATGTGTGTCCTTTTTAGTGCATCATATCAGCAAGTACCTATCTGTTCTATTATTTGTGAAAAAGTACATAAAACTTACATATGTAGCTTAACAAATAATTATGGAATAGCCATGTTACCAATGGTTCTATGGAAATACTGGTCCTGGTGAGAGGGACCCCTGTTCTGGTCCAGTGCTATAGAGGGCCCTGTGTTGACCCTCCTTTGACAGTACTCCTTTCCATAGGGCAAGGAGTCTCTGTGGCCCACAGGGCATGCTCAGTGGAGCCTGAATCCTTCCATTCAGGACTATGCTTTGAGTACCCAGGATCTCAATTTCTTTCCCAAGTTGCTCTGAGCTTGTTACTAGAGCCTGTATGAGTCTTTTCTTTGGGTCTGTTCTCCTGAGGGTGGGCTGTGCTGCTGGTATATATGCCTGTAGGCCAGAGGGGTGGCTTAAGGGTATCTGTTGGTGGGGAGTACTATATGGGCTAAAGCTTGAACTTGGGAGTGGGGGTAGCTGTGTGTTCATGTGTGAGGTCCCTTGTGGTGCCAGATGGAGAAGGGGCAAACGGGCAGTGAGGCAGCAGCCTGTTTTCCTTGTGCCACTACTTTTCTGCACAGAATTCTAAAGAATCAAAAAGTTTTCAGTATAAATCTGACCTTCAAGGTGGTTATAAAGGTATATTTGACATGAGAGGAGGATAGAACAAATTGTATTTAATAGTTTTTAAACTAGCTTTATAACCTTTCAATATTTACCTATTTAGGCATATGGTTTGTGGGTCTCTATTTCTACCCTTGCCTAGGTCCTGTAAATGTTAGAGATGGGTTTGACCAGCACCCCAGAGGCCCCTCCCTCCTTTTCTTCAGAAGTAACTACTATCCTGGCTTTTATGATAGTAATTTCTTTATTTTTTTCATAGTTTACTACATAAGTATACTTCCTTGAAAAATATACTTTAATTGTGCTGGTTTATGAATTTTATAGTAATAGAATAGTTTTGCTGCTTTAGATTTTTTGCTAGATTATGTTTGTAAGAGTCGTCCATGTTTTATGTAACTCCAGTCATTCATTTTCATCTGTGTAATACTCTATAGAATTCTATCAGAATTGAGTCATCCATACTACTTACTGTTGACAACATTTGAAGGTGTTTGCAGTTTTTGGCTATCACAAGCGATGTTGCTGTGATCTTTCTTCTACATGTATCCTGGTACATGTAAGGGTACATTTCCATAGGATATATAACATACTTGATTACTAAATCATGCCAAACTCTAAAAAAATGAATTGTACTAGTCTACACTTTCACCTGCAGTGTTTGGTAGTTCTTATTGCTCTATAACTTCATCAGCCTTTGGTACAGTTAGATTTGGTTTTTGCCAACCTAATGGTTGTGTAGTAATATCTCCTTGTTTTTATTTGCATTTTGCTGATTACTAATGACATTGAGCACCTTTTCATATGCTTATTGGCCTCCCCCCCCCCTTTTTTTTTTTTAGAGACAAGGTCTCATTCTTTTGCCCAAGCTAGAGTGTAGTGGTGCAGTAATAGCTCACTGCAGCCTTGCGCTCCTGGGCTCAAGTGAACTTCCCATCAGCCTTCCAAGTAGCTGGGACTACAGGCTTATCAGCCTCTTGAATATCTTCTTTTATAAAATGCTTGTTCAAATCTCTTGTTCATGTTGTAAATTGAGTTTTTTACCTTTTCCTCATTGGTTTATAAACATTATTTATGTATTATGGATATTATCTGTTTATATGTGTTGCAAATTTTTTTTATACTCTTATGGTTTGTCTTTTACTCTACGGAATCTTGGATAAAAACTTATTGGTTATTTTATTTTCTTTTTTCTTTTTTTTTTGAGTTGGAGTATCACTATGTCGCCCAGACTGGAGTGCAGTGACTGCTCCTGGCCACCGCAGCCTCGACCTGCTGGGCTCCGGTGATCCTTCCGCCTCAGCCTTCCAAGTAGCCGGAATTACAGGCATGCGCTACCATGCCCGGCTGATTTTTTGATTTATTGTAGAGATGAGGTCTCGCTGCCCAGGTGGGTCTCGAACCCGCGGGCTCAGGCAGTCCACTCACCTCAGCCTCCCAAAGGCGCGGGATTACAGGCTGAACCACCGAGCCCGGCTTATTTTATTTTTTCGAGTTGGAGTCTCACTCCGTCACCCTGGCTGGAGTGCAGTGGCACGCTCATGGCCACCCCAGTGTTTATGTGCTGGGCTCCAGTGATCCTTCTGCCTCAGCCTTCCAAGTAGCTGGAACTACAGACACACACCACCATGCCCGGCTAGTTTTTGTGATTTATTGTAGACCCGAGGTCTCACCAAGTTGCCCAGGCTGGTCTCGAACTTGTGAGCTCAGGCAGTCCTCTCGCCTCATACTCCCAAAGTGCTGGGATTACAGACTTGAGCCACTGCGCCTGGCTTGTTATTTTTTTGAGACAAGGTCTTGCTTGCTATGTTGCCCAGGCTGGAGTACAGGGGTGCAGTCCTAGTTCATTGCAGCCTTGAATTCCTGGGCTCAAGTGATCCTTCCACCTCAGCCTCCGAATAGTTAGGACTACAGGCATGTACCACCATACCTAGCTAATTTTTTTATTTTTTATTTTGTGGAGATGGGTCTTACTGTGTTGCCCAGGCTAGTCTTGAACTCCTGGCCCCAAACAATCCTTTTGCCTTGGAATACATCTTGATTTTAAAATTGTATAATTTATCAACATTTTTCTACTCTATAGATATAAAGATATTTTCTAGTATTTTTTCCAAGAGATATGTAGTTTTGCCTTTCACATTTAAATCTTTAATCTACCAAGATTTTAGTTTTCTATTAGATTATCAGTGTCCAGAAAACTAAGCTCCAAATTTGATTTTATTTTTAAAAATTTGAAAACTAAATCAAGCTGACTTATTAATATATGCTATGCCTCTACTTAAAACATTTTATGAAGTGATCAGATATTTCAAATCATACCTAAAACAATTACCTATCAGTAAAAAGATAACAGAGATGAGAAAGGCTAGTAAGAAATATTACTAAACTTTAAGGACGGTTCTCTTTTCCATTGGCTACTTTTAATGTCTGTTCTAGTGAAGATACGTATTATGCTCTATCCCTCATATGTTCTGTATTCTGAAGAGTGTCTCATGACATCTGTGGAAGAAACATGTGATCTGTCAGTTCTACTTAGAAATTGCATTAAGATCCCTCACTCTGAATGGAACACTTTCCAGAGCTTGTGCAAATAAAATTTGGGTACACAGACCAAACTCATGGTACCACTTTACTTTGGAAATTCATAAGATTCTCTAGTAACTTGTTACAGTGAATAAACTGTCGCTTAATATTTGATTTTAGGTATCTTTTGTCTGTTTCTACAACCTTCCTATTTGTTTTATTTTTTAATAAAATTTATGTTTGCTTTTTCTTGATGTTATTTTACCATTTTAGATGATTACAAAGAATCTACCTTGAGATTAGTCTTTGTTCCTTGAATCTGCATCTCTGATGTGTGCCAAAGTATCAGCAAACTTAGATATAAACCTTATTCTGCCATACAGTACTAGTGTCTGGGCATAATCTTCTCTTTGAAGTTTTTTGCATCCCTCTAGAGGGATTAATTCCCTGCTGGGAGAAGGTGGGTTAGAAAGCACTGAAACTACTTTATGGGTCTTTAATTGGAGGATTTAGTGTACATTTTGTTTCATAAACTTCTGTGGGAGTTTCGTTCTTATAGTTTTTCTTATATTGTGGTATGTTGTGTTCTCATTATAAATAAAACTACATATACTAAAATTTTTCTTAGGTTATTTAATACATATTGACAGATCATCCTGGTGTGGGTGTTTCCATTCATCTTTAAAATTTTAATAGCCTCTTTTCTGATTAGTTCTTGAGTATGTATAAAATTTAAAACTTTTTAGAAAATTATAAACAAGAGAAAATCATCTCTCAATAATAACTTCTATTAATGTTTTGCTGTCTTATTTCCTTATAGTTTTCTTTTGTATGTGTGTGTATATGTATAAATAAAATATACAAACTTTTTTCTGAACTCTCAACTATATGTTTTTCTTACTCTCCCCAATTAATTATTGTGTTTCCTAAAATCTTTAATGTTGTTTTGTAAAAAGCATTTTAGCTGGTATGAATTATTATGTCATGTTTATGTGCTATGTTTACTTATAATTGAATCTTTAGATTGTTTCTGAGTTTCTCTTGTTGTAAATTATGCCAGTAAACATCTTTGGGTATAATACTTATCATTTAGGATATGATTCTTAATGCCTTAAAAACTTGGATCATTTTTAGTAGACCTTTGATCCACTTTGTTCTTAATTTTTTAATGCTTCTTTTATCGCCACATTCCATTTTGTGTACTCTAGTTGGCATATTTGTTTAAGAACTCACCTTTACATAGGGATCCCAGAAAACCAAGGCAGTTACTTCAAGTTGTAAAAGCTCCCAAGGCTGAATTCAGCCTGTGTGACCAAAGGCCTCGAAAGAGGGTGCTCTTGCAAGAGAGATCAGCCTGCAAAGTCCCATGATCAAATGGTATGGCCATGCAGAAACTCTGGAGTGCATTTCAAACACAAATGTCTCATTACAGCTGTCATCTCTGAGCCTGCTGTGGACACTCTTGTTGGGCAGACGCTTATCACTGGAAGAGTGGCAGTTTCCTCCTGTGTTCATTCCTTCCTTAGCCCCTCAGGATAGCCACTTTTTTTTTTTTTTAATTGGAGTTTCACTCTGTCACCCAGGTTGGAGTGCAGTGGTACGCTCACGGCCACCGCAGCCTTGACCTGCTGAGCTCAGGTGATCCTTCTGCCTCAGCCTTCCAAGTAACTGGAACTACAGGCACACACTACGATGCCCGGCTACTCTTTTTGATTTGGTATAGAGATGAGGTCTTGCCAAGTTGACCAGGCTGATCTCGGACTCATGGGCTCAGGCAATCCTCTCACCTTATCCTCCCAAAGTGCTGGAATTATAGGCATGAGCCACTGTGTCTGCCCTTGGATAGCCTCTTTTTTAAAAAGAAGAGGATAGTCAGGTTGAGAAACTGTGGTGGGAACTCTGTGAAAGTAATGCTAAGAGGTGCTTTGATTGCTGAGGTTTTCAGCTACTTGGGTGCTAAGCAGCAGCCTTAAATTTTTTTTTCTGCTTAAAATCTCTCCCAAATAAGTATCTACATTTCTGTTAACAATATTGTGTAGAAAACTGTGTCTTTGTTGACTTAAGATATTGCAAGCCATATTTATTTTTCTGAATTTTAGCTTTCATTTTATAGGACTGCAACTGTGGTCCAAGAACTATGCCTAAATATCTGTTGACAGTGAATACTCAATATTATTAGATATTTAAAAAAATAAAACAAGTTTAAAACAAATTGTGCTGTCTCATGAGAAGTGGTATGGGGGAGAGGAGGTCTTTTGACAGGCAAGTTTTATTCTACATTAAAATATCCTCTTTTTTTTGAGTCAAAGTCTTACTTTGTTGCCCAGGCTGGAGTGCAGTGGCATGCTGCTCATGGCCACTGCAGCCTCAACCTGTGTGAATCAGGTGATCCTTCTACCTTAGCCTTCTAAGTAGCTGGAACTATGGGTATGCGCCACCATGCCCAACTAATTTTTTGTTGAGATCTCTCCATGTTGTCAGGCTGTCCTCTCACCTCTGCCTCCCAAAATGCTGGGATTACAGGCATGAACCACTGCGCTTGGCCTAAAATATCCTTAGAGATATTATTTATTTATTTATTGTATTAATAAGGATAGTGAATAACAGCAAGCTTGAAGGATGGTAATAAAATAGATGACTTTGATTGAGTCCTTATATCCTAGTCACGTTTCCCTCCCTCCCTTGCAACTTGGCGAGACTTCATCTCTACAGTTAAAAAAAAAAAAAAAAAGCCAGGCGTGGTGGTATTCACCTGTAGTTCCAGCTACTTGGAAGGCTGAAGTGGAAGGATAGCCTGAGCCTAGCAGGTCAAGGCTGCGCTGGCCATGAGCATGCCACTGCTCTCCAGCCTGGGTGACAGAGCAAGATTTCTACTCCAAAAAAAAAAAAAAGATAAGTTCTCACTCTGTTGCCCTGGCTGGTCTCAAACTCCAGCAATCCTCTTGCCTCAGCCTCCCATAGTGCTGGGATTACAGGTGTGAGCCACTGCACCTGACCCACTCTTCTTCATCTTTCTTTTGTAAACCTTGAATAACTCTCTTAATGGATCTTAGGTTTGAGGAAACTGAGACTTAAAGAGGTTAGCTTGCCCAGGTTGGACATGCAGTAGATAGAAAACTCAGGTAATGTTAGTGTAGGGGAAGAGAAATCAGATTTGTACAGAAAATCAGAGAACTATGCAAGGGATTTTGATTAGTCAGCACTATTCAGTTTTTCTTTATTTTTCTTCTCTTAATTGTCTAGTGAAAGTGAATCCATTTTATGGAGTTATAAGGTGTGGACCTTGATTCTTGGTATAGTTGGCACAAATTGATACTCAAAAGACAAGGAATATTAAAAGCATTTTTATGAATTTTCCTGATTCTGAATACTCAACATGCTTGTTAGAAAAAAATGTAGTATGGGATAGTTGTGTGAAATCTCATCTCCTGTACTATTTAAGCTGATTTTAAAAAGTTAGGTGTAGCTTTGAGAATTGAATGTGCCCTGTCTCTTTTTCTCAAGATTGCTGTAATAATGATTTTCTTTAAACTAGATTTGAGTCTAATGAGTGCTCATTACAATAAAACTTTT
The DNA here is from genome assembly GCF_000164805.1 of Carlito syrichta. Lineage (NCBI taxonomy): Eukaryota > Metazoa > Chordata > Mammalia > Primates > Tarsiidae > Carlito > Carlito syrichta. Next base: position 379,507 of record NW_007245841.1, on the reverse strand, counting down.
GCCCACTACCTAATGAAGTAAGAAGTGTTATTCCAATTATATAGGTAAGAAATATAGAGCCCCATGAGGTTAGAAATTATGTCTTACTTGTACCTGTATATTTCAGTAGCTAGCAGAGTGCCTGACATATAGTAGGCCCTCAAGTATTGAGTGATTAAAACTTAGTGATTGGAAGCGATTTGGGATTTATATTCTGTAAAGAAATTTATGAAAACTATTTCACAAATTATATAATACTGTATGTATACAGTTTAAAGAATGAATGAAAATGCATGTACCTTCCACTCAAGAAACAGAGCATTTTGTATCTTTGAATCCTCCCTATGTGTGTCTTTCAATTTGCCTTTTTCTACTAAGATTACCTTTCAAATTTTACATTAGTTGTAGATCCTTGCTTGAAGCTTGTGCTTTTTATATACTAGGCCAATGTTCCAAATTGGTTATATAGAATAAGTTTGAATTGCTGTTCTTAGAAAGTAACAGAAAGTGAGCCATATATTTTCTTTTCCTTTCCTTTTTTTTTTGAGTTGGAGTCTCACTCTGTTGCCCAGACTGGAATGCAGTAGCAGCCTTGACCTGCTGGTCTCTGGCGATTCTTCCACCTCAACCTTCCATGTAGCTGGAACTATAGGCATGTGCTACCATGCCTGGCTAATTTTTTGATTTATTGTAGAGATGAGGTCTCACCAAGTTGCCCAGGCGGGTCTCGAACCCACGGGCTCAGGCAATCCACCTACCTTGGCCTCCCAAAGTGCTGGGATTACAGGCTGAGCCACTGAGCCCGGCCTGTTTTCTTTTCTTAATGCTTAGTTATTTGAAGTGGATTCCAGATTTCTTCTTGTTCCTAAAGTGTGCAATTTAGGGACCATCTGGGTGTAAACTCTGATATAGGGGAATCTCACGATATTTGGTTAATTCATGACAGTGTGGTTCTTCTTGCTATATTAGTGATTCACAGTTTTGGGCCTTTGGCCTTCTAGGTGGACAGGAATTCATTAGTCTACAAATTTTAAAATCCATGTGAGCAGCGAGTTTGTTGAATTTAAAAAAATTCCTTCAATGCCAGTCCCAGAGTCTAATTTTTCAACTATAATAGTACCTGCTTCGGTTGGAAGATTAAATGGGAATACATAGTGCATTGGATATGAAAAATTCTTTATAAATGGGAGCTGTTATTTTACATTATTATTTTTGCTTAAGGCAAAAGTTTGTATCCATGTATAACTTTGCTATTCAGCAGTTGTTATTAAAACTTAAGCTCTTGGCCAGGCATGGCGGCTCACACCTGTAATTCCAGCACTTTGGGAGGCTGAGGTAGGTGAATCACTTGAGCCCAGGAGTTTGAGACTGCCCTGGGCAGCATAGTGAGACCTCATCTCTACAAAAAAAATCAAAGAATTAGCTGGGTGTGGTGGCTCATGCCTGTAGTTGCAGCTACTCGGGAAGCTGAGGCAGAAGGATTGCCTGAACCCAGGAGGTTGAGGCTGGAGTGAACCGTGATCATGCCACTCCAGCCTGGATGACAAAGTGAGATCCCGACTCAAAAAAGGAAGTGTGTTTGTGAAGGTAGATACCTACAGGATGCACACTGCTTCTTCAGTCTGTTCTGATTCCATCCAGTGAAGAGCAAAGCAGCAACATTATTTACAGTATTTTGAGCCATAGTTTCAGAGTTGATTGTAATAGGCCCTGGTTTGGGCATGTACCCATCTATGAACCAGTCACCATACTCTGAGATGTTGTTTGGAGGATGAAGGAATGTGTGTGGCCATTCAGTACCACCTGGATCCTATAGCTTGAGAATGGGGCAGGGCAGTTTCTCAGAGGAAAATCTGGTACTATTACCAGAAGGGAGAATGGGTGCTGGGCAGCCAAAACAGATGTCCATTGTAGCCATCAAGAAAATGTTATATTCAAAATATTCTTTTCAAAAAAACAATGAGATGTATAATCGAGTTTGGAAAGATTTAAAACTAAAATGATTAGGATAAAATTTCAGTGTTTTAAAATGTAGATCTTCAGATTTCTTGAAAACCGCTGTATTATAAGGCTGATATCTCTAGGAGTCTACATGACCGAGGTCTTATCAACATACATCTAATTCTTTAATTGCTTATTCTTTGAGCATTCACTTTTTATTGACTTATTTATTTCAACAGCTTTAGGGGATACAAATAGTTTTGATCTGGGCTTTAAGTGTGCTCACCACCCTCATCTGTGCACATTGTACCTGATAGGCTATTTTTTGGCCCTCCACCCTTTTTGTCCTCCCCCTTCTGAGTCTCCAGTGTCCATTATACTATCCTCTGTGTCTTTGCATATCCTTAGGTTAGCTCCCACCTATAAGTGAGAGCAGAGCATTCACTTTAGACTGTGCTAGACTGTGTGGAGAGTGGAGTGTCAGCTCTATAAAACAGGAACTAGATCTCATGTTTTAAAAGCTTAGAAGACTGTTTTTTGGGGAAAAAAAGAGCCCTTAGGATAGTTGTATTCTAGCTTTTGAACTACTTTTGGTGTTATTTCATGACACATTTTGCATTTCCTTCTTTATGTTACATTGAAAATATGCAGTCTGCTCAAAGGCTTTCATTAGAAAAAAATCCTTTACTGAAGATATCAACTATGAGCTTGCTTTGCCCAGCAGGAGACTTTAATAAGTTGCTCAATTTAAAGACAGTCTTTTTTTTTTTTTTAACCTTTAATGTGTTCTTAGGCATTAGAATTTTCTGCTATCACGACACCTTATTTGAGGAGAAAATAAACACAGATAAATTGCTGTCTAAATTATAACAATGTCAGTAAGTATCTTTGTGAATAATTTGTGACAAAAACAATGTAATAGAAAGTCTGTAGGCTTTGAAATAAGACGTATTTGGGTTTAGATTTGTTCTGCCACTCATTAATTGTTTGATGCTGGGCAAGTTATGTAAACTTAATTCTAGTTTGCCCTTTGTTTAAATGGGAGTTCTATCTACTTGGCAGATTGTTTTGTAAATTAGAAATAATATGTATTAAAATGCGGAATACAGAAAGTGGTTTAAACTAGATATTCTCGTGGTGACTTAATTTAACATCATCTTTAAGTTAAGAACACAAAGTCCCCAAACTCCAAAACAAAATCAAACAACAAAACTTTCTGAATTTGTGATGTCATTAAGAGAGTAATCTTTCTGATAGAATTTATTTAAATTCCGTTTTGAAAGGACTAAAATAGTAGAATAATAGGTATTGCTGTTATTATGTGAAAGATGTGACAACTTGTTTGCTGAAAAGAAAACTGTCTGCATTGACTTACTTTCTTTCAGAAAATATGGGGTTAATTCTGAGTTATTTCCAGAAAAACATACTTTGGGCACATGAATAATTTAAAATTATCAACCTATATATATTTTCTTCTTCTACTTATTTGTCACAGTTGAACTTTAACAAGTATCCAATGATCAACACTTAGTTACCAGAGTTTTTATTTAAACTATCTACTTGTAGAAGAGCCAGATGCTGAGAAAATACGCTAGTATCAGAAATTTATTAAAAACAGCCCATTTCTGGAATATGGTCTAAAGTAAGTGTATATTTAGCATAGTTTTATGTCCCCAGCAGTAATGATCATTGATACATAGAATGATGAAATTGGCTTCCTGAACATCAAAATGAATTTCCATTAGTTTGTTAAGTTGTGCTTAACCATGAAAGGTAAAGTGACAAAAATGGGAAAGATTTTCTACAAGGACTGAAATGGAAACTATGAAGTAGAAAATCAGCTAAGCAGAATATTATTTATTTTTCCCACTAAATATTGTGGTTAATAGAAATACCTCCCTCCCCCAAGATATAATTAGCAAATCTAGTTGAGAGCATGGTTCCTAGAATCAGGCTATCTGTGTCCAAATTCTCGCTCTCCCACTTAAGATATATCCTTGTGTGATTTTAGGCAAATTGTTTAATTTATCTCCTTGTTTTAGTTGTCTAAATTGTAAAATGGGCATGATGATGATAATATCTCATAGTGTTAGGATTAAATGAGAAAATATTTGAAGAATTAAGCACAGGACATGGAACTAAGTACCTCTTGTTTGAACTGTCATTAAGAAAAATAAGTTGGACTTGTTTTGTTCCTTCAAACTAGACATTGAAGATCATCAGGAGTCTGACCTGTGGAAGCATCGCCTGGTCCTATTGTGGGCTCTTTTATTCGGCACACTTGGTAGTTGGGCACTGGCACCAGTCCTAAGGCATTTCTAGGCCCAGGGCCTTTGTGGGTACTTCTTCAGGTTTCCTTCTTACCTATAACAGCCCTAGCAAGTTCAGTTTAGGCTTTTAAAAAGTTCTTAATCCCTGTGGTTGACCCTAGGACAAGCTGACCTAATTTATCTTGTTTTTGTTGATTGGTGATTGAGTTGACTCAGATTTTATTTCAGCTTCTCTGGGCCTGCTGCAGGATCAAAGCTTAGGTCTAGACCCAATTTAAGTTAAGATTTAGAGCTGACCACTGCTACCTTTTTCCCTTTTTGTTTTGAAAGGTTAAAAAAAAATAGCGTAGTTCATTTATTTAGCAATATTTATTACAAATGTGATAGGTGCTGAGGATGGGGGAGGACATTCTAGCAAGGAAAATCATTTGCCAAGCTATTTATTTTTCTTTTTATTAATCAAGAATATGATTTTCAGTCAGGTTCTGATCAGTTTGAAGAGACTCTAGACAATCATACTCAGTCTAAGAATGTTAGCTCTATGAGGGCAAAAATCTTTGTTTACTGATGTGTCCCTAGCAACTATAATAGGAACATAGCAGGCACTCAGTATATGTTTGTTGGACCAATAGGTGAGTTGACACAATTCCAGCTAATTGCAGAGATCCTTAATATTTTAATTGTCTCTACTATTTTATTGTTGATAAATATCTCATTTCCAGTGGGTGGAATGACTGCTTGATTTGCTATATTGCTTTTTTACAGAAATTCATGGGTAGATCGAGGGGGAGTTCTGTTATGTTAGAGACATTTATGTTAGAGGCAGGGATTCTGTCTGCAGTTTCTCTCCAGTGATTTTTCTGGAAGAGGTTATTCTGCTTTTTCTATGAGCAGATGTGCTTAGGATGAAAAGTTTAAAGGAAGGCGCTCTTACATTCGTTTCACCAGGCGAGGAATGCCTTTTCCTCTCCATTTTGTAAGTGTCCATCAGACTTCCCAGAGTACAATGAGGCATTTACCCCGGGCCCCAGCGTCAGCCTGTACTTTTTACATTTTAGGCTTTTTCTGCCACCCCTGGGAAACTGCCTGGTGGTCTGGCATCATGGGAATTTGTGTCACTAAAAGCTGTTTCCCTGCCCTTTCCTCTAGCAGAAGTGTGTGTAGCGGGAAGAGCTTTGGATTTGGATCTTAATTATGGCTCTGCACCTAATAGCAATCTGACCTTGGGGAAGTTATTAATATTTCTTATTGAGTTTTCTCATTTGCAGATATAAGTTTGATAATAACTTATCTTTTACGGTTGCTATGAGGATTAAATACAGTACTAACCATAAAATGATTAACAGTGCCTAGTTAGTTTTCTTTCTTCTCCTGTCACATCAGATAATTGTTTTCCATTCTTTCAGACTCTTGACACAAAAGGACAGCTATATTATTTTTCATAGCTTGGAGGACTATAGAGCCTTTGAAACTCTTGATAATGATTTTCTGGTTTATTTGGGGGGGCATGAAGCAATACAGAGTTTTGTTAATATATTTTCTTTTTTTATTCTTTTCAATTTACTGAATGTGCCTATTTTCAAAACTCCTCTTCTGTCCTAATATTTCTTTGTTTATTTTTTTCTTTTTTATTATAAAGATATGGGGTACAATTCAGGGTTAGGTATACAAACGTTGATTATGCAGATACCCTTGTTGATTATATTTTCAATGACATAGAAAAGGTACTTTAAAAGAAGCCTCATATACTTAATACATATGAGACTTATACATATACAGTTTTCCAGGCTATGAACTTGCTGTCAGTGTCTTCCAAGACAGTTCCTATCCCCTTACTCAGTTTTCTGTAGAGGATATAACTTGTTTAAGTGTTGGGGTTGGGGGGAGGGGAGAAAGAAAGAAAATATGTGTGGTGAAAGAGATATTTTTGCCTGCTTTTGTAACTTTAGCTTTGCTATGCAATGTGCCAAAAGTTATTTCTCCTTAGGGAGTGCCTCTTTCAACAGTTTGCAAAGGCAGCATAAATTCTCACTTAGTGTTCAAGGAAGATGGTAATACAATTTAGTACAACCAAAGTTTTTTTTTTTAACTTGTTAGAAACCAAAATGTGATTGCAGTGGCAAATTTGTCAGCACACTTGAGTTTAACAAGTGTTCGAAGGATTAGTAAAGGAAATGTAGTTTACTCTGCAGCTTTTATGATAAAGAATTTAAAAGGTTTTGCTCTAAGCCCCACCATGTGTTTCTTCCTTTTCTCCAAAACATACCTCTAAGTTGAAAAGAGAGATGAATCTCTTAGGGAGAAACTATTAACTCTGAGGGAGTTTATCATTGTTTGAGAGGAAGCAAAGCATTTACATTTGAATCAACTCTGAGTGTTAGCTTGTGCCCTAATCTCGTTCCTCCTAGAAGATGGTGAGGAGTTTAAGTACTTCCTACTTTGTGTTCTGGTCCTTGTAGTGCCATCCTAATTTTCTTGGAGGTCATAAATTTCATAATTCAAGATAAGCAAACTGGACACTGTGCCTTGGCTGTTCAGGGAAATGTTTTCTTTCTGTAGTTATTGCTCACAGTCCTCTAAGTCAGGTCACTGGCCAGAATTGTCTCATTTCACAGCACTTATTACCATATTAAAAATGCTGTAAAAAAGACTCAATGCTATGGAAAGTTTGAAAAAGAGAGAATATAATCACTTCTATTATAATCCCACTTTTAAGTTTTGAATGTTCCCATCTGACATAGTTGCATTTGGTTTAAATGAGCAAAAGTAAGACTTTAATGTTTGTTGTAAACATTTTCATCTATTCTTGATGGCTGCATGAGAGTTTTATAGATTGATCAACCAGTTCTTAATTACTATACATATAAATTTAGCCCTCTTAAAATACAACAAATTAATAGTACCTTCAGGTTTGTGGACTTTTGTGGCCAAATCTTTGGTATTGCCTTTTTTGGAGGTGGGATATGGGGAACGTAGAGGAAAGTAGAGGAACAGAGAGAGACTGAGAAAGAAGGACTGTGCCAAAGATAAACTATGTTACAGATGGAATTTTTTTTCTAAGTCCAAAATCTGTAAGAAACCTAAAAGTAGAGTGAGCCATTTTCTGAGACAAAAAAGTATTAACTTGTATTAGTGTTTTGCTCTATGATGAATAAAAATACCATTACTTTTTTAAAAAAAGTTGCATTTTATAGATTCATAGTTGCTTTAATGTCTGCTTCTATCATTGATTTTTACTTTTTAAATTTTACTTGAGGAATATTTCTGCTGATGGAAGATTTAGGTCATGTTAGCCTATAGAACAGAAAACCATCTACCTAAAGACTTTTTGATGGGCCAGGTATGGTGGCTCATATCTGTTATTCCAGCATTTGGGGAGGCTGACGTGGGAGAATTGCTTGAGCACAGGAGTTTGAGATCAGCCTAAGTAACATAGCGAGACTTGTCTCTACAAAAAAAATCAAAAAATTCTGCAGTGAGCTGCGATCTTACCCCTGCACTCCAGCCTGGTGACAGAGTGAGACCCTGACTAAGGGGAAAAAAAAAATGTGTTGATGGGAGAAATTCTTTGTATTTGCTCTCATGTCTTGTTAGACAGCTGTGTCCTAGAATCACGACTGAACTCTGCTTTTGTAGCAGCTGTGAAGTCTTCACCTCACAAACATAAAATGTTCCTGCTGAAAGTTTGTTTCTGTGACTGGGGACCATCATTCAAACCCATCCCAAGGAAAGGGAGTGTATATAGTAATTCATGGGTGTCAGATGAAGAAATCTCGTTGGAACTATTACTTAATTTAACCCAATTGCCTATATGAATTAAAAAAAATTTGTATTAGCATTTAGGAAGTTAGAGTTTGGGAAGGGAGCCTATGCTGTTTTCTTAGAGGTTGGGACAAGAATTTTGCTTTTGTTGAAAGTGTCTGTGTAGTATGATACTAGCTTGAAAATGGTTTGCCTGGCATTTGCACTGGGCACATTTGGAAAGGAAAGCCTCTTTGCATTGTGCGTTTAAAAAAGTGTCTGTAAGTGTGCTTAGAAAATGGCAGCATTCGCTGGTCTTGACTGTCAATGTCTTGCTGCTTCTGACTGTGTTTAACCAGAAAGGGAAACTCAGAGTAGAAAAAGTCTCACTCCCAAGACTTTACAAAAAAACCCCTCTTTGTTGATTTATATATATATATTTTAAAGGAGCTTGACATCTTCATCAAGTTCACAGTGGGCTTGCTTTGTTTGCTTTCTCTTGAATGCTTGATAAGATTTTTCTTCTATTGTTTTGTGCTGCAAGAACAGATCTTTCCATGGCTGGGGTGGGTTTTTTGTAAATCCACAATATGGTCATTGTCTGGTGGTGAATAATTGTGGCTGCTTTTTGTACAACCAGAACTAAGGCTTTGGCTGTGAACAGATTCCTTCTTAGCGTGAAAAGGGACTAATCCATGTAAATACAGCCCCAAAATAAAGCTTTACAGAAAAAGGGGAAGGCCGCTAAGCAGGAGGGCACAGGTCAGCAATTTAACCTTTAACCTAACAAATAAGAAGCATGAAAGTTCCAGAATTGGTTTACAAAAGAAAGCTCCTGTGATCTGTCAGTTTTTCTTTTCATGAGGGAACTGGGTGAGAGATCTGACTGACAGCTAGTGCCTTTTAACTGCAGACTGAAATTAACTGCCAAATTGAAACTTGAATATTTGAAGGAGAATTTTTCTTAAATAAATCGAGATGGTAGAATAAGCTGTATAAGCACTAGTCAAGGTCTTAAATGGGATTTTTATCCTGGTACTGGGGGGATGGGCATTGGACAGGACTACCTTAAGATCCCTTCCAAGTTTAATAAAGAGTATGTGATCTGACTCTTACCATTCAAATTAGACATGAACTTTGCAGTTTTAAGACCAGATAAAATACTTTCCCCTTCTCTACTATTACCACTGATACCCTTTGTAGACTTTTCATGGCTCCATAAATTAATTGCAGCCTTTACTAAAGATTTAAGAGCTTTTTGTAGATGTAGTTAGTGTTTTCTACAAAATGGTCTTCTTGAGATGCTATTTCACAATATGTACAACTTTTACAACCCAGGGCATTATTGGAAACTATATTGTGTGATGCAGAACACTCACTGTAAAGCAGAGGACTCAGACTTTCTTTCGTGTACTGCCATTTTGTTCCACGTGCATAGACATTATTAGCAAATACTAAGCTAAAGCAGAAGAAAGTGAAGTATAGGTGTTTAATAGGCAATGCATTGGAGCAATGGGAAGCTATGAAGAAAATGAGCAATTACCCTGTCTCCTACATGAGCTTGAAAAATTAAGAAAATAAGTGGTAAGTTTTACTTTTATGCTGTTGTACTCATTTACAAACTTTGCAAATAGTTTGTATTTATTTAATCACAATAGGTAATCTTGTTAATGATTGTTAGTTTTTGCTTAAAGCATAAAGCATCTGACATCAGCTGTTCTGTAGAAGTCTGTAACTGATAAAAACTTTAATTACTACTGTCATTCAGATTACAAAGAAACAATGAACTAATGACTTTAAAGTAGTCACCTTATAGAATAATATGAGACTGACGCACTGCCTACTGCGCTAAGAAGGCACCACCTAGAATAGTATACGAATAGTAATTGTACTTTGTGACTGCATTGTGGAAACAAAATCCCAGGGATGAATCCTTTTTAGTTGTCCATGGTACATTTTTATGGGTTTTTAAAAAGTTGTTATTTCTAAGGACTTATTGGCCTGTGTCAGTTTCCTCAAGGTTTTTAGAGACCAGAGACATTATAATGTTGTTGTTAAAATGAGCATAAAGTTAAGTGACCACCCTCATTTATTGCAGGCATGTACCTTTTCTTTCCTAGCTGATTACTATGGCCTCCTAACTGGCTTTTATGCTTTCCTTCACTTCCATATATAATGCTGTCATCTGAACGATCTTTTAAAAGCACAGCTGAGACTACAGCATTCCCCTTTAACACTTAGCTATGGTCTTCTGTCACCTTAATCTAAAGTCAGACTTGTTAGCTGAGTAAACGAGATCTTCCATGATCTATCCTTTTCTTATCCAACTTTATCTTAGCCCACTCCTTTCCTCCTAAATATGCATATACCAACATGTCCCGACCAAAATTTCATGCATGCTTTATATTTCCATATCATATTTGGCTTTCCAATAATATAAGAATGGCCAATATCTTTAAAATAGGAACCTAATGATGATGCTTTGAAAATTGCTAACATTTGTGTAGGCTTCATATTTTGTAAGCATTTCCATGTTCTTTTATTTAATCTTCACAGCAACAATGCAGAATAGGTAATGCTTTCTGAGAAGTGCTTAATAAATAATTGAATGAATAGTTAAGAAATGAGTAAGTGAACCATGGAGTCAGAAAACTGGACTTCTGGTCCAAATTCTTCTACTTACTAGCCACATAATTTTGGAAAAGTAATTTGACCTCTCTGAACCTATTTGCTAATCTGTGAAATTAGGTCTATATGTGCCTTGTTTGTTACACTAGATTGTAAAAGACTAAGTGAAATAATGTAGAGTAAATTAAAATGTCAAACTGTAAACTCCATGCAAATATGTTATTATTATTGATATTCTTAATTTATTAAGTAAAGAAAAAGCACTAATGGAGATAGATTTGTATTTTGATGACTAAAAGAACATTAGAACCATTGTATTTATATAACGTTAATGTGTAAGCCTATTTTGGTAGCATGTAGAAGACGGTGTATCCTTGTTTTTCTTCATAAAGAAAATGTCAGGTTTATACTGTTAGTAAATACTAACAGAGAAACATATACTATAGTGGATGAATGTTCAAATGGAAGTGTTTAGAGGCTCCTCATTGCTATACATGCTCCTTGGGTTGGCTTTCAAAAACCTTAGGGCTGGCAGGGTGCGGTGGCTCACTCCTATAATCCCAGCACTTTGGGAGGCCAAGGTGAGAGGATTGTCTGAGCCCATGGGTTCGAGACCAGCCTGGGCAACTTGATGAGACCTCATCTCTACAGTAAATCAAAAAATTAGCCGGTTGTGGTGGCACATGCCTGTAGTTCCAGCTACTTGAAATGCTGAGGGGAAGGATCGCCCAAACCCAGCAGGTTGAGGCCGCGGTGGCCATGAGTGTGCCACTGCACTCCAGCCTGGGTGACAGAGTGAGACTCCAACTCAAAAACAGAACAAACAAAACAAAAAAACCTTAGGGCTATGCTTACCTTCCAGAACTGTGAACTACATATGACATTTTTGGTATGCCATTATTTTTGTACACATTTTTTTGGTATGCATTCTTATATGCTATTATTATCTCTTGTATAATATTTTCTCCTTTTATTTTCAATTTGTCTTTACTCTTGTAGTTTATATATATATTTGGAAACTTTTTACTATATGTATTTTTGTAAGTCATCTCGAATTATTTATGAAATTTGGTGGAATATAAACTCTTCCAGTGTGATTTTAGTTACACCTTGGTTTCTACTATCACCTACAGCCTGATAATTTCTCTGTCTGTGACTTTGGACCAGACTCCTGAGTGCCAGACCTAGATCCTTAGTTCTCTGTGAACAGCTGATTCTGGATATTCCATAAGCAGCTCAAATTAAATTAATCTCCTCCCTCCGCCAACCTTTTACCCCTATTTCTGGCCACCCAGCAAAACAAAACTGAAACGCCAACCCTAAACTGTTTCTTCTATCTAGCATATTGTTGAATGACATTTGTATGCATTCATTTGCTCATGCCAGAAACTGGAAAGTCATCCTAGATTCTCATCTAAATCCAATTAAACCTAAGTATTTTTTTTTCAAGTTTTTAAAAAGCTTTAACAATATTTTAAACAGTGTCAAAGTTATAGAAAAGTTGTAATTACACTGCAAATAACTTTTTTCTCATGTACCATTTCAGAATAAGTTCTTCAGGAAGCCCTAGTTCCTTTTAGTGAAGAATGGTTTTTAAAAGCCAAAAAACTGGATGCTAGGTGTGTTCATTACTCTTGGGGTGTTGCTGCTCCTAGGCCTCACTGGACAGAGTTAGAGAGTACATGATATATTTGTGGAAACGCATTCACATCTATATGTATTTCTAAATCTATCTGTGTACACTGAAAAGTATGAGTTCATAATGTATTTCCAATTTCAACCAGGACCACAAGATTCCTTCTAGTTTTCTCCCCTGTAACATTTCTTCAGCATTGAGAAGCCTGGTTTCCATTACCCTTAATATGTTTACTTATTTGATTAATTCCTTGTATGTGACTTTTTTTTTTTAGTTGGAGTCTCACTCTGTTGCCCAGGTTGGAGTGCAGTGGCAGGCTCAAGGTCCCTGCAGCCTCGACCTGCTGGGCTCAGGCGATCCTTCAATCTCAGCCTTCTAAGTAATTGGAATTATAGGTGTGTGCCATCATGCCTGGCTAAGTTTTTGATTTATTGTAGAGACGAGGTCTCACCAAGTTGCCCAGTCTGGTCTCGAATCCCTGGACTCAGGCAATTCTCTCCCCTCAGCCTCCCAAGATACTGGTATTACAGGCTTGAGCCACTGCAACCGGCTTCACAAACATGACTATTCTCTCATTACAACGACCATCAATATCTACCCAGTGTTGATGCCCTCTTTACCCCACTGGGACTCTGATACGCTGTGCCACTTTGCCTCTTCTGTGTTGATGACCATCTCATCCAGCTTGGGCATTGATAAGCCCATGCCAGGCTGGTCCTTTTGTGTGGGTGCCTTCTTTACCTTGGGTTTTGGCATCTCATGCATGGCTGCCAGTCCCTTCCATGTTGGTCCTCGCCATTCCCTGCCTCATCCTGCTTGGGATATGACACTCCTATCAGATGACCTCTGCATGGAAAGTCCTTTTACTCTGCTCAGGTGCTCTGACGCCACACAGCAGGTCATCTTTTACAATGGATGCTCTTCTGAAACTGCTTTGACTCTGATACCTCATGCCAGGCAGCTGTTCCCTGTAGATGACTGCTTCTCCCTGCTTGGACTTTGACTCTCTATACAAGATTACTTCCCTCTGTGGACATCCTTACCACTCTCAGGTTCTGATATTCTATGTCAGATTGCTCCTTACGGAGTGGACACCCTCCTCACACTGCTTGGGCTCTGACTCTCCATATTGAGCAAGCCCACCTGTGTGAACACCATCCCTGCTGCACTCTGGACCACTGTGGCAACTTCTTGCCAAGTGTGTATTTGTATCTTGACTTTTGGATTAAATTGTTAATAGAAAGAGAAGTGGAAGCTAATTTCTTTCCTTTTTTCTGTTTTGTCACCCAACTCCATTGCCTTTGACTTAGTTCTTGTCCTTCTTATTTTGTTTTGCATTACTGCCACTTAACTGGCTTTTGTGGTTGGAGTCTTCCTTCTGACCCACCTTCTGCCCTGCTGTCAGAATGATATGTGTGTTAAGTAGATGTAATCATGCTAATATTCTGCTTAAACCCTATAATGCTTTTCTGTTACCTTTAGGGTAATACACAAATCCTGAGCATGGTGCATAAGGCCCTTCATGACTTGACTAACTTCTCTTGTCTCTCACCGTTCTCTGCCATAGACTTTGTGCACAGTTGAGTCACTTTCATCTCTTTGCTTCCATGCCTTAGTATCTGGTCTTTCCCCTTTCTGTACCATACTCTTTCTCCTTATTTTTCTGGTTTACTTTCATTGTCATTTACAAGTCAGATAAGGTGCCACCTCTTTTAGAAGGACTTCTTTAATCCCTTCTCTCTCTCTCTCTCTCTCTCTCTCTCTCTCTCTCTCTCTCTCTCTCTGTCTCTCTTTCTCTCTCTGTCTCTCTCTCTCTCTCTCTCTCTCTCTCCTTAGCTTCCCTTTCTGCAGCCCCTCATAGACTCAGTTTGATGCCCTTCCACTTGCATATTGTATATTGTAATATGATTGTTTTTTTCTATGGAGGACAGAAACATTGTTGCTTGAATTCTCTCCTAAAGGATAACCCTATTCATTTAGGTAGCAATCTAAATGAAGAGATACTTAAAACTGTCTCATTCAACAGACTTTGTTATGTCCAAATAAGCAAGGCAATGTTAGTATCAGTTGATTATGAGGCTTTTCAAACAGCTCCATTTACCTAGAGCTGGATGTTATAATTGTGTTTTGTAGAGTGGGCTTTTACCTATGGTTACATTTACTTCTAGAGTATCTCCAGGGATGTATCTTGTTTTTCCTAGCAAGGTAGAAGGAGATTTAGCGTATATCAAGGATTAGTTCATTATCTTCTATTTCCCACTCACTGCATTTAGTACCGGCCTGCATGCAGTAAGCCATGGCAATATTTGATACTATCTAGATAGCTGATTCTTTTGACCAAGAGACAGAAGAGGAGAGAAAAACTTCATTTGGTCTACTAACCATTGGCTTAAATTGATTAAATCAGTTGATTCATTTTTGTTTGTTTGTTTTACTTTGCTTTCTAGATCAGTTTGATTTTTATTTTTAATCTAAGAGACAATATTAAACCCCTGGGTACTATTATATGGTATCATTCTCTATAAAAGTTGTGATTGGGATCAAGGAACAGGTTCAAGTTCCTGGGCAGGAAAGTTAACTGAGGGATGGAATGAATGTTGCCATTTATGTTGAGAGGTGACCAGGAAGGGTGATTTGCCAGCAGAAAAGTGCTAAGAATTATCATATTCAAAATGAGATGATACAATGAATTTAAAGTTGATTTGCAAATACTTTCATCTGCCTCAGTTATTGCTGCCAAATATTTGTTTTACCCAAAGTTTCTTTTCTTGCAAAGTGTATGCAGAATGGGAGTGACTTTCTAAAGGTAATAGTATAGACTTAATTTTTTTCCCATGAAAATATCTTAGAAATAGCTAATTTAGGTATATTGTAGTAGTTACCTAAAAGAGGCGCTTTGGAATCTCAGAAATTTTCTAGCCCATTGGGAGGACAGTAATCTTTTTGAGAAGCTGGCATCTTAAGATAGAAAGATGTCTCTAAATGCTGCTCTGGAGAGATACTGAATGGTTTCTTTAACTCTATCCTTCAATCTTTATTGTGTCAAAAAAGAAATCTCTTGAAAACCATCACAGAAAGATCTGTTCATTAAAACCTGACTGTTAGCAGAGTAAACTAGCTAGAGATCATCATTACAGTGTTTTCCATTTAAGGGCTTTTTACAAAAGTGGTTAAAATGAAATATTTCCCTTGTTCTTTTGTACAACAGTTGGGGAGCAACTCTATCCAGCTCTGTGATAAACTATCCACATAACAACAATACTGTAATTTATTGACAATAAAATTTAAAATGAAAAAGTCATCTTTGGAAGTTTTTCTTTTTGTGACTAGTTTTACTGTGATTAACCGATGCTGTTGAGCTGTGGCAGGCTATTAAAAAACAGGTTTATAGGGTGATGTTTTCAGGATGTTCTCAAGAATCAGTTCTGACTTTCAGTATTCCATAAACTGCTGTGGTCTGTAAGGTGAACATACTTGTTTTTAATTGTTTTGTTTTCCTAAATGTTGAACTGAGGGCTGTGTACTAATTGCACTGGGATTACAGTATTATATTTATCAGCATGACTTTGGATGGCTCATCCATTTGGATGGCCCGGTGTCGGTCTCCTGAACTCCAGCGATCCTTCCACCTCAGCCTTCCAAGTAGCTGGAACTACAAGTGTGTACTACCATGCCTGGCTAATTTTTAATTTATTGTAGAGATGAGATCTCACCAAGTAGCTCGGGCTGATCTTGAGCTCAAGGGCTCAGGCAATCCACTCACCTCGGCCTTCCAAAGTGCTGGAATTACAGGCTGAGCCACCAAACCTGGCCAACACTTTGTTTTTAAGGATGAGAGAAACAAATTGTAAACCAGTAGTCATAAATATTTGGGATAAATATTTTAGAGATGGGCACAAAGTGCTGTGGGAGTGCAGGTGAGGAAGCAAACAATTTTATACCCAGTTTCTATGGAAACTTATATATACTCAGCTTCTCCCAAGGCCCTTAAAAGTCTCATTACATCATCAACTTAGACCCCTCAATCTCCAGAGCAAAATCAGGCTTAGAGGAGGATGAGGCACGGTAGATATAGTTCCTTAAGTATAGCTTCTCAAGTATAGGTCCTCTCTTTAGTTTAATTTGTTAACTAAAGAGAGAAGTTATTCTCCTCATACCTTCTACCTCCACTATTCTTACCCAACATATAACAGGGAGACAGGCATAAGACAATTACTGTAGACACTCATCTTCTAAAGGGAGATCAGTGGGAGCACATCCTGCTTGATAGCAGTTCTGAAATACGCTGGGCAAATGTTGGAAGTTTCTTGATGGAGACTCTGTTCTACTCCTACCTGAGGGTGATTCTTCATGGCTCTTAGTTCCACCTTCTGGGCTTTTGGATTCTGAATCATCCTTTTTTCAAAAAAAGAGAACTTGTGTTTGAAACTCAATATTGTTTTCTCAGCCTGCTCTGACCTGTGGACTTTGGTGATTTAAAGGCCTTTTCTTCCATTTTGCATTTTCTTTGTTTCTTTCGGACTAAGTTGGCAGACCAGTTGGCATGTATGTATGATATTCATACCTACAAATATCTTTGAGATAAGTTCTCCTTTTCTATTTTGGTTTTCTGATAAGGCCACTGAGAACCAATACTCTTAAGTTTCTTAGAAGTCTTGTTTGAACAGTTCTCTGTGGTACCATCTTGGATCTTTTGGAGGATTTTTTAAAAACATAATTTTACAAAAGAATTTTAAAATAGCACCATCAGCTTTATCTTATTTTGAGAGTGCCTAGAATTTGAGCTTTATCTAGAAGCCATTTCTTAATTTTAACATCATTTGATTATCTGGAGATGCTAGAAATAGGAAAACAAATTGAGTTGTATACTCAATGGCGTCATATAATAGAATAATAGTAAGCAATAAAAAAGCAATAAAGTAATATAGTCAACCACATGGATGGAGCACAGCATAATTATCCTGAGTGAAAGAGGCCAGGTGAAAAGAATACATACTCTCTGATTCCATTTGTGTAATAATCCTAGAAAATGCAAAATAATCTTTAGTGACAGAAAGTACACCAGTGGTTCCCTAGTGGAGATGGAGGAATAGATTGCAGAAGAGCATGAAGAAGCTTTTGGGGTGATTGATTGTGGTGATGGTTTTATGCGTGTATACATATGGAATTATACACTTCTATGCTTTTTTTATTCCTCTGTTGAAGATATATTTCTTGAAAGCAATTTTATAGTTGGATCTTTTAAATTCCAGTATGAGCCGGGCTCGGTGGCTCAGCCTGTAATCCTATGCTTTGGGAGGCTGAGGTGAGTGGATTGCCTGAGC
>NW_007245841.1:296069-361781 GCF_000164805.1 Carlito syrichta | reverse complement strand
TTTGAGTTGGAGTCTCACCGTCACCCAGACTGGAGTGCAGTGGCTGCTCCCGGCCACCACAGCCTTGACCTGCTGGGCTCCAGAGATCCTTCTGCCTCAGCCTTCCGAGTAACCGGAATTACAGGTGTGCGCTACCACGCCCAGCTAATTTTTTGATTTATTGTAGATATGAGGTCTCGCTGCCCAGGCGGGTCTCGAACCCGCGGGCTCAGGCAATCCACTCACCTCAGCCTCCCAAAGGCACGTGATTACAGCCTGAGCCACCGAGCCCGGCTCTTATGTTTCATTTTTTAATATCTCCTGCTTTCTTTTGGATTCCAGCATTTTTATCATTCTGTTTTTTCCTCTTATAATTTGGAACTTAAATGCTATTTCTATACCTTTAATGGTTTCCAGTAATGGTGGCTATGACTTAATAGGGCTTACTGTGTACCAGTCATTGTTCTGCATGCTTTACCTGTACTAACTCACTTAATCCTCACAAAAACCTTATGAGATAGATACTGGTATTGTCTCAGTTTTACAGATGGGGAAACTGTGGTGTGGTAAGGTTGTATAATCTGTTCAAACAGCTATCAAGTGGCAGAGCTGAAATTCGAACCCAGGTACTTTTAGAATTCATAATATCAACAAATATAGGCATACTTGGAGCCATTGTGGGTTCAGTGGCAGACTACCACAATAATAGTGTAATAAAGTGAGTTACAGTTTTTGTTTTTTGTTTCCCAGTACATATAAAGTTTTGTTTAGTCTGGGTACAGTGACTCATGACTGTAATCCCATCACTTTGGGAGGCTGAGGTGAGAGGATTGCTTGAGCCTAGGAGTTCAAGATCAGCCTGAGCAGCACAACGATTTCTCATCTCTGTAGAAAAATAAAACAATGAGCCAGGTATGCCGGCATATGCCTTTAGTCCCAGCTATTTGGGAGACTGAGGCAGAAGGATTACCTGAGCTCAAGAGGTTGAGACTGCAGTAAGTTGTGATTGTGCCACTGGACTTCAGATTGGGTGACAGAGTGAGACCCTGACTGAAAAAAAACTCTGTTTAGATTACACTGTTATTATTATTATTTTGAATTGGAGTCTCACTCTGTCGCTCAAGTGATCACCTGGGCTGGGCTCAGGTGATCCTTGCACCTCAGCCTTCCAAGTAGCTGGAACCACAGGTGTGCACCACCCTGCCCAGCTAATTTTTTGATTTATTGTAGCAGTGAGGTCTCACCAAGCTGCCCAGGCTGGTCTTGAACCTGCGGGCTTAGGCAATCCTTTCACATCTGCCTCCCAAAGTGCTGGAGTTACAGGTGTGAGCCACCGTGCCTGGTTTATTATTATACTGTTAATTGTGCAATAGCATTATGATAAAAAATGTACATACCTTAACAAAAAAATACTTTATTGTTAAAAATTGCTAATGGTTATCTGAGCATTCAAGTTGTAATCTTTTAGCTGGTGGAGGGTCTTGCCTCAATGCTCACGGCTATTGACAAATTAGGTTGATGGTTGCTGAAGGCCGGGGTGGCTGTGGCAATTTCTTAAAATAAGATAACAAGGAAGTTTGCCACATTAATTCAATCATTGTTTGAAATCTTCCTTGCATGAACGATTTCTCTGTGGTATGTGATGCTGGTTGATAGTATTTTTTCCCCCACAGTAGAACTTTCAAAATTGGAAACTTCTCATATCTTGCTACTGCTTTATCAACTAAGTTTACGTAATATTCTAGATCCTTTGCTGTCATTTCAATATTGCTTATAGCATTTTCACCCAGAGTAGTTTCCATCTTAAGAAAGCACTATTTTTACTTATCCTTATTTTTTAAAGTTTTATCATGAAATTGCATCGATTCAGTCGCATCTTCAGGCTCTACTTCTAGCTCTCTTGCCGTTTCCACTACATCTGCAGTTCCTTCCCCCACTGAAGTCTTTAACTCCTCAAAGTTCTTCATGAGGGTTGGAATCAACTTCTTCCAAAATCTTATTTATGTTGATATTTTGACCTCCTGTGAATTATAGATGTTCTTAATGGCAGACAGAATGGTGAATTCTTTCCAGAAGATTTTCAATTCACTTTAACCAGACCCATCAGAGGGATTGCTATCCATGGCAGCTATATTCTTATGTATTTCTTATGTAAGACTTGAAAGTTGAAATTATTCCTTGATCTGTGGGCTGCAGAATGTGAAAACACCATGAATCTCTTTATATAAGGGGGGGACCCAAAAAAACCTGAAATTATTTTTTGGAGGGTGGGCCCCTTGTAGTACAGGTCTCTCCTCCTAGGTAAGTGTTCTAGAAATGCATTGGCATCAGGATACCAGCTAGTGTTGTTGTGAGAGACTGCATTTGGCTTCAGTGAATTTTTTTTTGAAAGTCTTTCAGTGGGTTTGCCCATTTCATGATGGGTGATTTATGAGCTTACCTACCTACACTGAGCTGAGTGTTCAGAAGTTTTTGACCGAAAAACAGCATGACCCCCCCATGCCCCACCCTCCCTCTTCACCTGATCTTACCCGAGTGATTTTTTTTTGTTTCCCTGGATGAAAAGAGTCCTCCAAGGGAAACATTTTACTGATGTGGAAGTGGTGAAATCAAAAATGGCAGAAGCACTAAAAGGTATCAAGATTGGAAAGTTCAAAAACTAATCTGAGCAGCGGAAAAAGTGTCTTGGTAGGTCTGTTGCATCAAACAGAGAGTACTTTGAAGGTGACTGAAGTTTAGACATGTAAGAATAAATACACAATTTTTAATAAATAAATTCTGTGTTTTTTCGGGTCCTTGCTCATACATTTCCCTCAGAAATCTTGGATGATCAGGTACATTTGTCAGTGAACAGTCATATTTTGAAAGAATTTTTTTCTAGGTAGTATTAGATCTCAACGGTGGGCTTAAACTATTCAGTAAACTGCTGTAAACCAATATGCTTTCATTCAGACTTTGTTGTTCTATTTCTAGAGCACAGGCAGAGTAGATTTAGCATAGTTCTTAAAGGCTCTAGAATTTTCAGATTGGCCAGGGAGCATTGGCTTCAAGTTAAAGACACAGCTGCATTAACCTGTAACAAGCAAGTCATCCTGTCCTTTGAAGCTTTGAAGCTAGGCATTGACATCTTCTGTCTAGCTATAAAAGTCCTAGATGACAGCATTTTCTTTCAATACAAGGTAGTTTCATGTACATTTTGAGTCTGTTTAGTGTAGGTACTTTCCTTAGTGATCTCCCTTAGCTTGATCTTCAGGATAACTTCTTGTAGCTTCTACATCAGGACTTGCTGTTTTACCTTGTACTTTTGTGTTAAGGAGAAGGTTTCTTAAACCTCCTGAATTATTTTCTGCAACTTCCTTACCTCTCTCAGACTTTATAGAGTTAAAGAAAGGGTCTTGCTCTGGATTAGGCTTTGGCTTAAGGGAATGTTGTGGTTGGTTTGATACCACTGAAACATTTCTCCATATCAGCAGTAAGGCTGCTTTGCTTTCTGATTCATGTGTTTAGTGGAGTAGCACTTTTATTTGCCTTTAAAAACTTTTCTTTTGCATTTATAACTTGGCTGTTTGGTGTAAGAGGCTTAGCTTTTGACTTGTCGTGTCTTTCAACATGCCTTCTTTAGTAAGCTTAATTATGTCTAGCTTTTGATTTAAAGTTAGAGACATGCGACTCTTCCTTTCAGTTGAACAGTTACAGGCCATTATAGGGTTAATTATCTATCACTGGCCTAATTTCAATACTATTGTGTCTCAAAGAATAGGGAGGCCCAAAGAGGGAAAGAGAGAGAGAAGAGGAAATGACTAGTTGATGAGCAGTAAGAGTACACACAACATTTATCAATTAAATTTACCAACTTTTATGGGTGTGGTTCATGTCACCCCAAAACAATGAACAGTTCTAACATCAAAGATAACATCACAGATCACCATAACAAGTTTAATAATAACTAAAAAGTTTGAAACATTGAGAGAATTACCAAAATGACACAGAGGCACACAGTGAGTACATTGTTGTCAGAAAAATGGTGCTGATAGACTTGATCCACTCAGGGTTGACACATACCTTCAATTTGTAAAAAAAGTAATATCTGTGAAGTGTGACAAAGTGAAGCACAGTAAAACAAGGTAGACCTACACAAATAAACAGCCTGAGAAATTTTAGCATTGTTATGTAACTTAGCAAAGTTAATTGGCATCTTTATCTTCCTCCTGAACCATACAAGGACCTTATATTTTTTAACTTTAATAACTTATCTCCCAGTTTGTATGCTTTTATTATTGTATATTTTATTTTAATCCTTATGACATTGTTAAATGTTCATTAATCAATGTTTAGATTTATCCACATATTTTCTATTTTCTTCATTCTTTACGTCTTCTTGCATTGTAGAGTTTTTCCATCTGATCTATTCTTCTTGCTTGAATAATATTCCTTTGTTGGTAACAAATATCTTAGTTTTTGTTTATCTGAAAATGTCCTTATTTTAACCTAATTTTTGAAAGATTTTATTACCCATTAGATTGATAGTGATTTTCTTTAAGCACATTGAATATGTCATTTTATTGTCTTCTGGCTTATGCTGTAGCTATTGGAAAGTACCTTTGCATTCCAATTTTTATGTAGATAATCTGTCTTGTTTTCTAGTTTAGCAATAATATATATCTACCAGTGGAATTTTCTTCTTATAGATTTTTATTTTTATTTTGTTTTATATTTTTTAGAGTCAGGATCTCACTCTGTCATCCATGCTGGAGTACAGTGGTGTGATCATATCTCACTGCAACCTTAAATCTCACCGCAACCTCAAACTCCTAGACTCAAGCAATCCTCCTGCCTATGTCTCCTGAGTAGCTGGGACTACAGGCATGTGCCACCATGCCTGGCTATTATTTATTTATTTTTTGTAGAAACAGGGTTTCAATATGTTGCCCAGGCTGATCTTGAACTGTTGGCTTCAAGTGATCCTCCCACCTTGGCCTCCCAAGGCACTGAGATTACAGGTGGTGGCTATCACACCCAGACTCTTCTTTAATATGTCTTGATTAGAATTTAACATTTGGTTTGAGGATTGGGATCTTTCCTTATTGCTTGTTATCATTTCTCCCCTCACTCTTCCCTTCTTCTTCTTGAATTTTGATTATATATGTCTGATATTGTCTCTTTGTCCCTCACAATATTTATTTTTTTACTTTTATTTATTTATTTTTTGAGTTGAAGTTTCACTCTTTGTTACCCAGACTGGAGTGCAGTGGCACACTCATGGCCACCCCAGTGTTGACCCGCTGGGCTTTGGTGATCCTTCCGCTTCAGACTTCCAAGTAGCTGGAATTACAGGTGTGCACTACCACGGCCGGCTAATTTTTTATTTATTGTAGAGACCAGGTCTTGCCAAGTTGTTCAGGCTGGTCTCAAACCCGCAGGCTCAGGCAATCCACTTGCCTTATTCTCCCAAAGTGCTGGGGTTACTTACTGAACCACTGAGCATGGCCGTACCTCACAATTTTTAACCACATTTTTTTGCGTGTGCATTTTCAATCTTTCTCTCTGCTGCATTCAATAACTTCAAGTCTTTCTTCCAGTTTACTAGTTCTCTCTTCAGCTGTGTCTAATTGCTGTTAAAACTATCAATTTATGACTGGACAATGTGGCTTACATCTGTAATCCCAGTGCTTTGGGAGGCCAAGGCAAGAGGCTCACTTGAAGCCAGGAGTTCAAGACCAGCCTAAACTGCATGGTGAAACCCCGTTTCTACCAAAACGAAAAGAAATAAAACCCCAAAGACCCATCAGTTTAGTGTTTCACTTTATTTTTTAGCAGCTTTATTGAAATATAATTTGCATGCCATGCAATTTTATTATTTAAAGATTAATGGTTTTGGTATATTGCATTAATTTATTGAAACTGAAGGGTGTGTGTGTGTGTGTGTGTGTGTGTGTGTGTGAGTGACAGAATTTGTCATTTTAACCGTTTTAAGTATATTATTTGGTGATGTTAATTCTATTCACACTATTGTGCAACCTTCACCAGTATCTATTACTAAAACCTTTGTATCACCCCAATTTAAAAATTCAGTAATTATTAAACAATAACTCCTCATTTTTCCTACCCCACAGTCTCTGATAACCTCCAGTCTACTTTCTGTCTCTGAATTTGCTTATTCTAGTTTCCTCATATAAATGGAATCATATAACATTTTTTCTTTGGGTCTGGTTTTTTTCACTTACCCTAATGTCTTCAAGGTTTAGCCATGCTGTAGCATTGAAACTTCTTTTTTGAGTAGGAGTCTCACTCTTTTGCCCAGGCTGGAGTGCAGTGGCATGTTCATGGCCACTGCAGCCTCGACCTGCTGGATTCAGACAATCCTTTCACCTCTCTCCAGCTCCTCGGCTCCAACACCTCTGCTCTATTGATCCTGTCACCTTCCTGGAACAGATGCCCATTGACTCAGCTACTTTCTCTCTAGCCATCAGCTGTTTCTTCTTCTTCTTCTTTTTCTTTTTCTTTTGTCAGGTTCTCACTCCATTGCCCAGGCTGGAGTACAATGGCACAATCACAGCTTGCCTCAACCTCCTGGGCTCAGGTCATCCTTCCATCTCAGCCTCCCAAGTAGCTAAGACTGTAGGCGTGCACCACCACACCCGACTGATTTTTTTTTTTGGAGTCAGAGTCTCACTCTGTCACTCATGCTGGAGTGCAGTGGCACGCTCACAGCCACCACAGCCTTGACCTGTTGGGCTCAGGTGATCCTTCCACCTCAGTCTTCCAGGTAGCTGGAAGTACAGGCATGTACCACCATGCCCAGCTAATTTTAAAAAATTTATTTTAGAGACAAGGTCTTGCCGTGTTGCCCAGGCTCGTTTCGAACTCGTGGACTCAGGCAATCCTCTCATTTACGCCTCTCAAAGTGTTGAAATTACAGGCATGAACCACCTTGCCTGACCAGAACTTTTTTTTGAATGGCTGAATTAAAAAAAACCATTGTATGTATATACTGCATGTTGTTTATCTATTCATCTCTTGATGGACACCTGGGTTAGCAATTGTGAATAATACTGTAATGAGCAAGGTCATTCATTGTTCATTATCTGTTTGCAGTTTGGCTTTCAGTTTCCTTGGGTGTATACCTAAGAGTGGCATTGCTGGATCATATGGTAAATTTAATTTTAGCTTTTTGAGAAATTGCCAAGATGTTTTCTGTAGCAACTGCATCATTTTATATTCCCACCTGCAACGTACGAGGTTCCAAATTCTCCACATCCTTCTCAATGGATGCTATGGTCCATCTTTTTTATCATAGACATCCTAGTGTGTGTGAAAAGGTATCTCATTGTGATATTGATTTGTGTTTCCCTAATGCCTAATGATGTTGGGCATTTTTTAATGTGATTATTGGGCATTTGTATATCCACAGTGCAAAATTATCTGTTCAGTGATTGAATCTTTTTTATTATTGAGTTTTTAAAACATATATTCTGGATACAAGTCTCTTATCAGATATGTGATTTGCAAATACTTTCTCCATTTTGTAGGTTAACTTTTTTCTTTCTTGTGTCATCTGAAGCACAGAAATTTTTAATTTCAGTGAAGCCCTACTTACCTATTTTTTCTTTTGTTTGTCATTTGTCTTTTGTCATTTATATTGTATCTAAGAAACCATTGTCCATCATAAAGTTAAAACTATTTACTTCTATGTTTTTGTCCCAAAATTTTTATAGTTTTAGTCATTACATTTGGGTCTATAATATAATTAGAATTGATTTTTGTTTATGCTATAAAGAAGAAGTCTAAACTTCATTCTTTCAAATATAAAGAAGAAGTCTAACTTCATTCTTTCAAACAGTTGCCCCAGCACCATTTGTTGGAAAGACTATTCTTTCCCGTTAAATTTTTTTGATTCTTTTGTTGAAAATTGATTGATAGTTACAATTGACAATTTAAAATGTTTATTTCTATGCTCTGAATCCTATTCATATCCTTATGCTCTTCTACACTGTTTTGATTACTCTAGCTTTTTGGTAAATTTTGCTACCTAGAAGTATAAATTTTACAATTTTGTACTTTTTGAGAAAGATTGTTGGGCTATTCTAGATTCCTTGTATTTACCTATGAATTTTGGGATCAGCATGTCAATTTCTGCAACAATCCCTGCTGGAATTTTTATAGGGATTGAATTAGATCTGTAGATTCATTTGGGAGCATTGCCATCTTAACAATATTGAGCATTCAAATCCATGAACAACGCCGGGTGTGGTGGCTCATGCCTGTAATCCCAGCACTTTGGAAGACAGAGGCGAGAGAATTGTCGGAGCCCAGGGGTTCTAGACCAGGCTGGGCAACATAGTGAGACCTCGTCCCAACAATAAATCAAAAAATTAGCCAGATGTGGTAGCACACGCCTGTAGTTCTAGCTACTTGGAAGACTGAGGTGGAAGGATTGCCTGAGCCTAGCAGGTTTAGGTTGTGGTGTCCATGAGTATGCCACTGTACTCCAGCCTGGGCGATAGAGTGAGATTCCGACTCAGAGAAAAAAAAACAGAAAAAACAAATTCATGAACATAGAATGTCTTTCCGTTTTAGTTAATCTTTAATTTTTTCCCATAATATTTTATAGTTTTCATAGTATAAAATTTGCAATTTCTCTTGTTAAATTTATTTATATGTATCTTATTCTTTTGATGTTATTACAAATGAAATTTTAAAATTTCATCTTTGTGTTGTTTATTGATAGTGTAAAGAAATACAATTGATTAAAAATTTTTTTTTAAGTTTTAAAGATATGAGGTACGATTCAGAATTAGGTATACAAGTGGTCATCATACAGGTAAAGTTTGGGCCTCCCTTTGGTCTCCAACAATTGATTTTTATACGTTGATCCTGCAATCTTGCTGAACTAGTTTACTAATTCTCATAGTTTTTTTAAGTGGTTTTCTTAGGATTTTCTTTATATAAAAGATCATGGAAATAGAGATAGTTTTACTTTTTCCTTTCCATTCTTGGGTAACTTTATTTCTTTTTATTGCCTAATTACCCTGGTTAGAACCTCCAATACAGTGTAGAATGGGAGTGGCAGGAGTGAATATTCTTGTCTTTTTCCTCATCTTAAAAGGAAACATTCAGCCTTTCACTATTAAGTAGAATATTAGCTATAGGTTTTTGTTGATGCCCTTTATCAAGTTGAGGAAGTTCCTTTCTGCTCCTAGTTTGTTGAGTGCTTTTTTATCATGAAAAGATGCTGGATTTTGTCAGATGCTTTTTTTGTGTCTTTTGAGATAGTCGTGTGATTTTGTTCTTCATTATTTTGATATGGTTTATTATATCAATCTATTTTTGGATGTTAAACCAACCTCGCATTCTTTTTAACAATTCTATTATAAACGCTTTCTTTCTTTCTTTCTTTTTTTTTTTTTTTGAGTTGGAGTCTCACTCTGTCACCCAGACCGGAGTACAGTGGCCGCTCCCAGCCACCGCAGCCTTGACCTGCTGGGCTCCGGCAATCCTTCTGCCTCAGCCTTCTAAGTAGCCGGAATTACAGGCATGCACTACCACGCCCGGCTGATTTTTTGATTTATTGTAGAGATGAGGTCTCACTACCCAGGCGGGTCTCAAACCCTCAGGCTCCGGCAATCCACTCACCTCAGCCTCCCAAAGGTGCGGGATTACAGGCTGAGCCACCGAGCCCGGCTTTAAACACTTTATTTCAATTAGCACGTGCAATTTCTCAGTGGTCTCATGGTATAAAAAGCTGCAGTCACATCATGTTGTAACTACATAAAAAACAGTAAATGGAACTGTTTGACTATTTATGTTTCTGCACAGTCCTTATGGAATCTGCACAGAGGAATATTTTTTTCCCTTTGTGCCAATGAATTGTTCTTGTATGTAAGTTGCTTTCTATGCCAATATATCCAGACTAGTGAAATAACAAGGACAGCCACAGAGCCAAAGGTTGCTCCAAGCATGCAGGTGATGGGCCATACCTGCCATGGTCTTTCCTAATTCAGTGAAATAGAAAGGGCTCCAAGTCTTGCTCCTACAAAATTGGAAATTGTAATACTCTGGAGACTATTTTCCCATAGGTATTTGACTCTCTTTCTACTGAAAACTCTAAGCCATGCTTTCAGAGTTTGGTTCTAACAAACATAAACAAGGTACAGTAGTAAAAGTAGACAAAATAACTGCAAATAAAAATGTTTCCAATGCCAGCTCTTTAGTGGTGCTCCATATAGAACAAAAATTATGTCAAAGGAGAAACAAGACAAAAGAAGATAGATACGGCATTTCAAAAATCTGGTTACCTTGTGTGATAATGAACTTCTTTTAAGAAAGGATGCATTTGGTTTCACTACTAAATATAATACTAGATTGACAGCAGTTACAAAACCAGAACAGATG
The DNA here is from genome assembly GCF_000164805.1 of Carlito syrichta. Classification (NCBI taxonomy): domain Eukaryota; kingdom Metazoa; phylum Chordata; class Mammalia; order Primates; family Tarsiidae; genus Carlito; species Carlito syrichta. The sequence goes on along the minus strand of NW_007245841.1, from coordinate 351,410 downwards.
CACAACCATATCAAGTGTGTTTCCAATGTTGAGAAGTTCTCCAAGAAGAATGATGGAATGAAGATGCTTAGGATAATTGAAAATATGCATAAAAGATGGTTATACACTAGTGTCTTGATATTAGTATCTTTCATGATACTTTTTTTGGTGGCTATCTAACTCTCTTTCCCTTGTATAGGCACCCAACCTTGCATTCTTAGAATAAATTTCATTTGGTCATGATGTATAATCCTTTTTATGTGTTGCTAGATTTGGTTTGCTAGTGCATTGCTGAGGATTTTTGTACTTTTACAGCTTTCTCATAATGTATATGTTTGCTTTTGCTATCAGCATATTGCTGACTTTTTAGGATGAGTTGGGTGGTTTTTCTTCCTATTCTATTTTTAAGAGATGTTATGAGTAATTGGTATTAATTCTTTTTAAAAAAAAATATTTGGTGAAATTCACCAGTGAAGTCATCTGGGTTTGTTTTTTGGTGGGAAATTTTTAAATTAGGAATTCAATCTTTTTACTTGCTGTAGGTCTATTCATATTTTCTATTTCTTCCTAAGTCAGTTTTGGTAGTTTGTATTTTTATAGGAATTTGTCCATTTCATTTAAGTTATCAAATGTGTTGGCATGCATTGTTCATAGCATTGTCTTTCTCTTTTTTTTCTTATGAGGGGTTGTCTGGCTCATGCTGGAAATCCTTTTAGAAAAATCCTAGCACTTGTATTCTCTTATAATCCTCTTTATTTCTATAAATTTGGTCCTCTTGGTTTCTTCTTTTACTCCTTAATCATATAGTTTGTTCTTGTTTGTATTGCAAACTGTCATTTATAGATGTTACTCCTTTTCTCTTTTTCTATTTCTCTTTTCTCTTCTCTGTTTGAAGAATTGCCATTTATCTTCAAGATAATTTTCCTCATGTAGTCTTCCCTGATTGTCTAGGCAGACTTAGTCTTTTCTTTCTTTGAATTCCAATGTACTCAAATCTCTGTCATCATGCTTGCTTCTTGCAAAGGGTAGCTCAGTGTCCTATTCATCTCCTTTTTTTTCCTAATGGAGAACATGGAACATAATAATACAAACTGTATTATTGCATGTTGGATAAATTAATGAGCTATGACACATTTCTTTGGACTCTCAACCTGTTAGGATGCCTCAAAGGCAAATGTCTAAATCCTAACTCATGATCTGCTCATTAAACCCAGTGAAGACTGGTCCCCCTCCAGTGAGCAGCACATTTAAAAAATCCATTATGCAAACTAACCCCTGCTCCCTCCATCCTGGTTACCTACCTTCCAGCTCACTCTCTGTATTCAATGCATCAGAAAAATTTGATTAATTTACCTAAAATGTCTTTAAATGTTAGATATTTCTTCCTATCTCAACTATCATCTTGCTGAATCTTTCTTACCATCCACCTTTTTAAACTAGTTCTCCCATTTCTTCATATCTCACCTCAGATACTACATCCTGAAGAAAATCTTTTCAGATCCCCAAAGTAAACTTGTTTTTGTTCTAAGTGCTTTTGTAGTGCTTACCATAGTTTTAATTAAGCTACTTGTGTGGTTATTAGTTGATGTGAGCTTTTCTACTGGACATTAAACTGTGAGGGTAGGGATCTCCTGCTACTTTCTTTACCACTGTATAACCAATGCTCAGTCCTGAGATTTAATGACTAACGGAATGAATAAACCAATGAAAATGAGCGAATTTATGGGGAAATGCCTTTAGAATGAAAATTGCTGGAGAAACACGTATTATTTTGATTGTCTCTTAGCATTTAAAATAACTGATTAGCTTATGGAATTTACAATTTTTTTGTCTGGGTCAAGCGAAATTCTAAATTCTCGTATTTAAGGGTGGATCATCTTGAATAGACCTGCTTATTGCTGTTTAGGTTTGTTTACTGGAATTATAGAATTGGTATGACAACAACAGTGTAGGGTAATATCTCTCTGGAAAGTACTACACTACTTCCTAAATGACACTTTCTTCGTAATTATCACATTTGGTTTAAGATTTCACTTAGCACAAGATTTGTATATATTCAAGTAAAGGTGATGACTTTCTTCACAATAGAGCAGAGATGAAGTAGCTCCCACAATTGTTATTCTGAATGGAGCCTCGGGATGAAATTCCAAGCAGCAGAATGCCACTTAACATTCTGCATGCTATTTCACTCTTTAGTAGTATAATTGTAAAATGAGGCAATAAAACTGGAGAGGATATAATATTTATATTTGTGTAGGCACTTCACATGATAAAATGTCACACGGGACTGTTTACTCCTTGCTGTTTCTTTGGATAATGCCCCACCTGTCTAGTGATAGGAGGTGCTGAGTCTTGCATAAATCTTGGGTTGGAGGTTAGGGTTAATATAGTGAATATTTTAGTCGAAAAAAATAATACATTGTAAGTGATAATAATAATGACAACCCTTTGAGTATTATATTTGTACCAGCACTGTGCTAGACCCTTGGGGACAGCAACTGACAAAGAGGGAGAGGATATCTGAGAGTACCTTATTCTGCTACACACTTTAGAATATCTGTAAACCTTATAACAACTCTGCCAGGTAGGTGATATTATCCTTATGTATATATAACTGATTCTTGTTTATCTCTTTAAAAAATTCTAATGACCTCATTGGAGTTCTGTTATAATTATCATGTTTAAACTTGGGTGTTTTTTTTTTAAGTTTAAATGATCTTTTTTTGAGACAGAAAAAATTAATGAGAAGAGACAAAGAAACATCAAAGAGTTTTTTCTTCTGATTGCTGTGTTAGAGCTTTTGCCTGAAAATAGGTTACATTCCTTCTGTTTTCAGCTGAATCCTCATTAACTTTACATTTTAATGATGTCCAGGGCAAATTACACCATTTATGGTCAGTGCCTTAAAGGGATGCTTAAAGGGGACTTTAAAAAATTATTTTTTGAGTGGTGGATGTTTTTACTCCAGGAATACAAATTGATCCAGAAGTCTTAAAAAATAAGTAGACTAAAAAAACCAAAAAAAACCCACATTGAAACATGGGATTGATTTTCCGTTTTCAACTATTATAACAACTTAATTCAAAGGAAAATTTTTTTCAGCTTAAAGCAAATTAATCATTGAAGAACATATATATATTTGGGAGTATGAAGCTGGAACCAATGTCCTACATTTATTTTTGAAGATAGTTTCAGTTTCTCATTCACTTGGATTTAAATTCAATTTTATTGCTTAACTTCAGAAATAATTCATAGGTGGTAGATGCTCAATAGGAATAAATGAAGACAGCTTCTCCCAGTTATGAAAAAAGCAAGGGTGATTGAAATGCTAATATGTTGATAGACAGATTGTATTTGCACAAGAATGGGGGAATATGCTGTAAGGTGGAACTCTTCACAGGATTCTAAATTATTCAATTTTAAGGGAACAATATGAACTGCAGAGCTGTACTTTTATCGTACTTTGAATGGTTAATTATTATTAGGTGATAAATTGGGAATAAGGTTTCATGTTGTGTCAAATATTGTTTATTTCCTTAACTATTATTTGATAAGTGGATTAAGGGAAGTTGGCTTGTCTGTTGCAGAAACTGTAATTATGGGAATGCCCAATCTAACATCAGGTATTTTATAAGGTTTGTACTTCTTTTTTTTTTATTATGTGTTTAATTGAATCCCTTCTGTGTGCCAGGCAATGGAGTATATCCTTGTTAAAGCTTTTTTGAATGCAAGAAGTGGTATTCACTGAAGAAGGACAGGGATGGAGGTGGAGGGATCAGTTGTACAGTAAAGGATAGGATGCAAAACCACCTGGGATTCATGAGGATAAACTGGAACTGGAAAGTCATGGACTAGGGTGTCTTCATCTCTTTCAACATGACTTTGCTCTGCTGGCTTCTTTTGTTCGCTACTTATCTTGGTAATAACTCAAAGTGGACTATAAGATCTTTCAAGCTTGGCTTCCCACCAGGAGACACTTTTTGTATCTATTCCCAAGGTCAGTTTGAGCATGTGGCTCAACCCAGGTCTGGATGGTCCCTGTGGTCACCCAAGTGCTATGTTGTGCTGCTCCTTTTGGAGGCCATGGGTGAACAGAGTAAAACATGATGGATAAGATGTGGCTATTGCTCTGTATGGCTTTGTGGAAATGATACACATAAAAAGATAATTTCTACTTAATGTGCTAAGGACTTCCCTATAGATAAAAATGTATTTTAGTCACCTGCAGTATTTGCAAACTGAGGCAGTGTGAGAGTTTGGGCAATGCCATTGTGGGAGGGTGACAACCTTTTAGAATGATATTTCCTGGGTAGGGCTTCCTAAGGATCGAAATCTATAATTAGATCCTACTTGCACCTATGTAAGGAAACTGAATTTAGAAAGAAAAAGAAACTTTCTTCATTGGATTTTTCACTGGATTTTCCTTCCAGGTGTCATACTGAGTGATTGGCAGAAATATCTAATTCAGTTTAAGGAAGTATTTAGAATCTTTGGGTTTGATCCATTGAGGCTAATGACTTTAGATATGACTTTTTTTTTTTTTTAACTTATCCACATTTCACTTTTCTAAGGATCCAGTTAAAGTACTACTAGTAGAGATTCTGCAACTGCTTCTCATGCATCTTCATCATTTTTCTTATAACTGAGTATTGAAGTGGAGCAAAGCTTAAGGAGTAAATAAGAGCGTGGCTATAACTTAACATTTGTTGAGCTTCTGTTTCCTTTATGTATATGTATAAACACACATACACACACATCTGTGTGTATTTTTTCTTTTTATTCTTGGAGCCCACAAGGGATTAATTATTGCCTCCATTTTACAGGTGTTACAAGTCAAGGCACAGAAAGATTAAGTAATTTGCCCTAAGGTAGTACCTCTAGTAAACATTGGATTGTTGATTTGATTCTGGGCCTGTACTGTGCTGCCTATGTCTATATCTTGGCTTATGAATAATGGTTCAGTTGTGTTTCTGGAATTCTCAGCTCCTCTGTTGGAATAAGATTTTACTTCAATATGGTCCGGTTAAAAGCTTAAATTCTAGTTCAGGCACAGTCATTTATAAGCTGTTTGGTGGTATAGGATGTACAAATTAGCTTTTTCTTATTTTTAATTTGTAAAATGAGATTATTAATGGGGCACATCTAGAGGTTTCATACAGGGAATAAAAGATATAATACAATCTTTTTGTCACAACATGTATTTCTGTAATGTGAATTAACTCAGGCAACAGGTAAAGAGGAGTGGTGTCAGAATAATGTAGGAGTTGCATTGGTTTGTATGTTTTATACTACCAGGTTGCGTAAGCTGAAGTCAAAATAGACTACCACATTTTTTCTTAGTCTTTACATTTGAACAGGGTTTCAACTTTCTTAAAGTTTGCCTTTCTTAGGAGGTCTTTCGGAAAAGAGGTTCTGACCTTGAGATTTGGCGTAAGATTGGCATTGATAGATCAGGGCTCCCAAATTGTGTTTGCAGCCTTTCTTTATATAGTTTTGAACAATAATTTTGAAATAGTTTGGCTTTTCAGTTTTCAAAAAGACCATGTATGTATAACGTTTGTATCCATATTTTTACCCCTGGATAGAAGTATCCGGTTGTTTCTGGCTTGTGCTGATGCGACAGACTATTTTGAAGTTGTGTTTTCTCCTTTAACTTGACCTGGTTTGTTGAAAGATGCTCTATTCTTTGGGGAGCAAGGGGGTCCTAATTGTGAAATATCTTTGTTGAGTGATGAGATACTGGTGTCTGTGAATGTAGTAGAATGTTGTATCCTTTGTGTTAATTACAGAGAATGTAGGAACATAGGAAAGCAGCATGCATAGTACAAAATACACGGGCTTTATCCTCAGTTGGGAGGAGTTTAAATCCTGACCCTTTAATGGCCAGTAAATTGACTCGGACAGGGTACTTAATCAGTTTTTAAAAATCAATAATATGGAATTACAATCACCTGCCTGTTTTATTAACTTGAGAATTTAATGGCATAAGAAATGGAAAGATATGAGATATATATCTGAATACAGAGTGCCTCACTCATGGTAGATATTAAACAAAGGGAAATATAGATGATAACAAAAATACAGTACTTGTTTTATGTAATAAATATTCAAAAAAATCTTATATCATAACTTTCGTAAATCAGCCTCTGAAATGAAAGCAGAAAGGGAACTTCTTTTGAAAAAGTGGTGCATTTTGTAATGTGAATACATAACTCGTATTTTATTTGTAAGACAATTAAAATTATTAATAAAAATGTATACTTGTGTAGAAATTTGTTATATGCAGTAATATTTTAGTATTTCCTCAAATTTGAAATGAATAGTACTTGTCACCATAATCATCTTATAATATGAAATATTAAAAACTTAGACCTAAGCTATAATACATTTTACCTAACCACCTTTTGGGCTACTTTTATTTTGGTATTTTACTATATATCCTTTTTTTAATTAAAAAAACTTGGTAGTTTTTTTCTTTTTAACCATATTTTTTCCTCTATAATTTTATTTGAAAAAATGAACATGTGTTATTTTTTCTCTTATAGTCAGCCAAGGCTGATGAATAAAACACCGTAGTCAGGAAATTTATGTGAACTTGGCTGCACTGTTAACTCCCTGATTTCCTGCAGTTTTGCTAATTCATATGTGAACTCAGGGATATTTTTGTCCATTAAACTTTCCTCATAGTTATTTTATTAAAGTACATGATTGATATGAGTGTTGTGAGCTCTTTGCAGACAGTGCCCTGGACATACTGAGGTAAATTTTGTTCAAGATCAACATATAGCACTCTATCATTATCTCCCAGTGACTTGTTTGTGTAATTATGAATAAAATAACTGGTTCAGGAAAGAATTTGTATTATCCTTGAAACTTAACATACCATGTGCCAGACACCCAGCTGAGTACTTTGAGGATGTTTAACCCTTGTAACTCTCCAGGATAGAGCGTCTTCATCATTTTACTGATAGAAGCTAAGAAAACTACCCCCAACTGTAATGCTTTTGCAAGGCGTCATATCGGAAGCTCTCCCCACTGTTATACTTTGTATTCACCGAAACCCTGATGCACCTAATGGAAGTCAGAATGCATTTTGATGGAAGTTGGTGATTTTCTTCTACTTATTTTTCTATCGGAATGAATGAAGTATGTTGTGGAGGAGTGAATTTTGAGAGTTTCTGCCATAGAAAGGTGCTTAGGTTCTTACTAATCATTTATGGGAATTAAGAGGAAATTAATTCAGAGCTATCCAAGATAAAGGGATAGGACATTAGTAGTTTGTGAACAGGATCTAGATTAAACTTTTGGAAGGATCCTTTATTATGATTGGTTATTTGTGTGTGGTGGTTGTGGGGGTTGTCTGAGTGTGCTTGACCACTGTAAAGCTACCTTCATTACCAGAGGGACATAGATTCCCCGCCTCCTCTCATGATTGTGTAGTTGAAAGCTTTCTTTTATCATTTTGCTGCCATATGCGTTTGTGAAAATCACTTACATTGTAAAAATTCTTACTTCCTGGAAACCAAAAACCCATTCAGCAAGTGTCCCTACCCTGACCACTTCCCTCTTCGTTATTTCTAAATGATAGTGCTGCTCTTGTAGCATTCCTGACGTTCATCTAGCTAGGATTCCTTTTGCACATTTGCTATTTGGTGCATTTTTCTCCTGTTTTATTTATCTCTTTGTCCTGGTTAGTTCACCAAGTATAATAGAAGAGACATTTGTTTTTTTTCCTTCTATAAAGCAAGTTATTTTAGAGGGAGAGTTTACTAGTGATAAGAGCTGTTTATGTCCTAAGCAATTGATTTGTAATTAATGTTGCCTGGGCTCTTGCCTGTTGGCAGAATTGGTAACAGCTTGCAGTATTTTTTAAATTCTCTTTTCTTTTTGGTATTTTGACAATGTCATTCATATCTCATGAAAAAGTACCTCAGACAGGTTAAATGTGTTAAAACATGGAACGAAAAGGATGGAAGGAGATCCAGTGCTGCCTAGAAACCTTGATCTTTTGCCAAAGTATTTAAACAATTTAGTGTTTTGGTTTCTTAGCTCCAAGCTGCTTCTCAAATCCCTTGCTAATTAATCCAGTTAATGCTTTGTAGACTTACTATATGCAGTGCTTTGGCTTGCTCGTCCATCATTGAAAATTCCGTTTTGTTTCTTGGAGCAAATCTAAACTCTGCATAGTTCTACATAGGGAACTTCTAGATGTGAGTAGTTTTAGGCCTTTAAAACCCTTATGTGTGTATATATGTACATATATGTGCATGTTCCTTGCACTTTATAGTCCTTAAGTGCATGTTGCTTGCACTTAAGTCCTTACAATTTTGAGATAAAAAATGACAAGTAGAAATCAGATCTTTCACACCAAACCAACCGACTGAATGCCCCTTTCTGCACTTAATGTGTTAATTGTGCAAATTATTTGACTTTTCTGAGCTTCAATTTCCTCATCTATAAAATGGAGAAAATAATTCATTCTTCTTCATAGCGTTATTGTGAAGATAAAGTTATTTTCTCAAACATTTAGCAAGTGCCAGCATATGATACAACTTAGTAAGTGGTGACTGCTTTTATTATTCCCTTGTGATCCTTATATGTTGAATAAATTGACTTCTTTTGGAGCTTGTTCAATTTTGGAGGAGGTATATTTCTTTTATCTGTTTATATTTTGACAAAGAAATGTTATATGTTTCAATTTGTGTCAAGGGTATAAAAATCAAGTACTTATTCTTTTAACAGTAGTGATATTAAAAAACAAATAATTGTATTCCACTTGAGTGTGGTTTTAAGACCCATTGATGTGAGTTATCAATACAAATGATTTTTCTGAAGGCTGAAAGGTGAATTTATCTTTTTTGCTTATTTGAAAGTTTAGGTGCAGAAAAATATATGGGCTATTTCTTTTCCCCAGTTAATTAAATCAAACACAACAAGGCAAATTCAGGAACATTTATTGCTAGTGAAGCTGATGATAACTTACTTTATTTATTTGTTTGTTTGTTTATTTAACAAACAAGAAGTCTCACTCTGTTGCCCAGGCACTCTCATAGCCATCACTGCCTCAGACCGCTGGGCTCAGGCTATTCTTCTGCTTCAGTCTTCCAAGTAGTTGGAACTACAGGTTTGCGCCACCATACCCAGCTGATTTTTAAATTTATTTTATAGATGAGGTTTCGCCAAGTTGCCTAGGCTAGTCTTGAATCCCTGGACTCAGGCAATTCTCTCACCTCCACCTCCCACGGTGTTGGGATTACAGGCGTGAGGCACTACTCCTGACACCTGACTGATAACCTTTTCTCCTAACCCATTCTGAAATTCAGCATTATGCCTTTTAAGCTCAGAGTATATCCTGGTGATTAGAAATTGACAGGTCTTCATTTGATCACTATAGAAAATTTCACATTTTTTCCACCAAGGAGTTTGTGGAGAGAATATTTGGCTGCCAAAACATATAACCTTTTACTTTCTTTGTCCAGCTCATTGTTTTTGTTTTTATGTTTAGAAAAACTTTTTTTTTTTTAAATGAAGAAATGGGGAACAAATAGACAGTAAAATACAGAAATATAAGTTAACAGCTTGATGAATTGTCATGAAGTTAAAGCATCCAGGTCAAGAAATAGAACACTACTAAAAATCTTGCAAGTCATCCTTATATGTCCTTCTATTACTACCTCCTCAGATCTCCCTAAAGAGAACCATTATCTTTTCTTGTCTTTCTTTCTCTCCTTAAGAGATGGGCTCTTGCTTTGTGCCCAGGTTTGAGTGCCTTGGCACAATCATAGCTCTCTGTATCCTTGAGCTCCTGGGCTCAAGGGATGTACCTGGGTGCAGTCATAGCTCACTGTATCCTTGAACTCCTGGCCTCAGCCTCCCCGGGATTACAGGTATTAACCATCACACCTAGCTAGAACCATTAGCTTTTTTTTTTGAGTTGGAATCTCACTCTGTCACCTAGACTGGAGGGCAGTGGCATGCTCCCGGCCATCACTGCCTCAACGTGCTGGGCTCTTGCGATTCTTCTGCCTCAGCCTTCCAAGTAGCCAGAACTACAGGCACGTGCTTCCACACCCGGCTAATTTTTAATTCATTATTGCCTTGCCAAGTTGCCTGGGTGGATCTCGAACCCGCAGACTCAGGCAGTCCTCTCGCCTCGGCCTCCCAAAGTGCTGGGATTATAGGGTGAGCCACCGAGTCCAGCCTAGAACCATTATCTTGACTTCCAGTAGCGTTGATATGTTTGTCTGATTTTGAACATTTATAAGTGGAATCATATAAATGGAGTTATATATGATGGAGTCATCAGTATATTTAATTTTTTACTTGGTTTCTTTTGCTCAACAATTATATTTGTGTGTACTTGTGATTTGCTCATTTTCATTGCTATATAGTATTCTAGTATATTTATATGTCGTAATTGATCTCCACTCTAATGTTTGTAGACATTTATGTTTGCTCCTTGTTTTTGCTTATTTCAAATAATGCAGTTATGACAATATTATACATATACCAGTATTTGTGTGCTCCCATTTCTTTTTGGGTATGTACTTAGCAGTGAAATTACTGGATCACAGTGTATGTGTCTTTCCAGTATAAAATGTCAAGCAGTTTTCCAATGTGGTTGAGCCAGTTTGCATCCTCATCTGTTAATGTCTGAGAGTTCTTCTTGCTCCGTATTCTCACCAGTACTATCAAAAGTCTTTTCAATTTTAACCATTCTGAGTGACTGTGTAGTATATTTCATTTTGGTTTTAATTTGCATTTTCCTGATTACTAATTTACTTAGATCCTCCTGTCTCAGCCTCCAAAGTAGCTGGAACTACAGGCATGTCCAGCCACACCCATTTTTACATTCTTAATCATTTCTTTTGCTGAATAGAAATTTTCACTTTTCATGTAGTCCAATTTGTTAATAATTTTCTTTATGGTTAGTGTTCTTTGTTTCCTATTTTAAAAACCTTTGTCCTAGGAACTTTAAAGAGTTTCGACTATGTTCTGTAAGTTTTGATGTTTAATTTTGCCTTTCATGTGGAGCTCTACAATACACCTGGAATTGACTTTTTTTTGGTATGGTATGAAGCTCTATTAATTTTATTATTATTTTGCCATATGGATCTTCAGTAGACATAGCACTATTTATTGAAAAGCTAGTATTTTCTCTACTTTTCTGCATTGCCAATTTCATTAATCAAATGTTCACATATGCATGGGTCTCTTCCTGGTCTGTTTATCTCCTGTACCGATACCAACTGAATGAATTACTGAAACTTTATAATACATTCTAATATCTAGTAGACTAAGTCTTTTCGTATTGCTAAAAGTTTTTCTTGATTATTCCTTGTAGTTTTATATCATTTTTGATTTGCCTTGTTAATTTCCTTGTAATACGTTGCTAGGATTTTGATTGAGATATCTTTGAATTAAGTATGAGGAGACTTGATTATTGACATATTTAGTCTTCACATGAAGAATATGTAACGAACTTGATATATTCCTCTATTTAACTGAGGTATTTTGTCATTTCTGTTAATTATATCTATGTATAAGTATTATTTTTATTATATTTGTTTCTGGATATTTGGTGTTCTCTGCTATTGCAAATAGTTTCTTTTCTTATAATTTTATATTCTAAATATTTGTGGATATATTGGGAAATATGGTTAAATTTTGAAATTTGACCTTATATCTATCACATTTCCTAAGCTAACTTATTGATTCTAATACTTTATCTGCAGATATTGTATGTTTTGCATACACAATTATGTTGTCTGCAAATAATTTCCTTAAACCTTTATGCCTTCCTTTCTTGTTCTTATTTCATAGACCAGGCCATATAATGTTTAATAGAATTATGATGGCAGTAATTCCTACCCTTTTCTCTGTTTTGTAGGGAAACCTTTCACCATTTCACCTTTCATTACAATGTTGGTTACAGTTTTTTAAAATTGAGTTTCTTGAATGATTTACATATAATAAAATAAACAAATCTTAAGCATTCTGTTTGAATTTTGAATGTGTATACACCTGTGTAATTAACACCCCAATCAAAATATAGATTAGTTTCCTGTATCCTTTTCCAGTTATTCTCAATCACTTTATACTACTAGAGGTAACCACTGTTCTGATTTATATTACCATGGGTTAGTTTTGATTTTCTTAATCTTTATGTATATAGAATTCTGTAATATAACCTCTTGATTCTAGGTTCTTTCTTTTTATTTTTAATTTTTAAATTTTTAATTTTAAAGATGTGGCGTACAATTCAGGGCTGTATATAAATGTTCATTATGTAGATACCCTAGTTGATGAGGTATATCCCCTCCCCTGGCAGTTTCCCACTACTTCTAATCCCGCCCCTTCCTTCCCTGGCAGTTTCCTACTACTGCCAATCTCTTTTTTATAGTATTATGATAATTGTTCAAGTTATGCTATGAGTGAGAACATGTGGTACTCAGTTCTTTGTAGACTCAGTATTATAGACTCTAAATACATTCAAGTTTCTGTGAATCTCATAATTTTGTCTTTCTTTATGGCTGCTTAATATTCCATCGTGTATGTACCACATTTCTTTTATCCAGTCCTCTTTCAATGGGCAGCATGATTGGTTCCATATTTTTTGCTATTATGAATAATGCTGCCATAAATATGTGTGTGCAGGTATCTTTTTTATGGAGTGATTTGACTTCCTTCGGGTATATTCCCAATAGAGGATTGTGGGGTCATATGGAAGGTTGATTTTTTGATCTTTTAGGAGTTGCCAAACTGTTTTCCACAGAGGTTGTACTAGTTTACACTCCCACCAACAGTGTAGAAGTGTTCTCTTTTCCCCGCATCCTCTCCAGCATCTGTTGTTTTTTGAGTTATTGATGATGGCCATTCTAACTGGAGTTAGGTGGTATCTTGGGTGTGGTTTTAATTTGCATTTTTTGATGACTGGTGAAGCTGAGCATTTTTTCATGTATCTGTTGGCTGCTTGGATGTCTTCTTTTGAGAAGTGCCTATTCATATCTTTTGCCCACTTTGTAATGGGGCTTTTTGTTTCTTTTTGACACATTTGAGTTCCTTGAGGGTCCTAGATGTTAGGCCTTTGTCAGATATACTGTTGGCAAATACTTTTTGCCTGTCTGGGGGCTGTCTCCCCACTTTATCAATGGTTTATTTGGCTTTGCAGAATCATGTCAGTTTGATGAGGTCCCACTTGTCTATCTTATTTCTTATGGCATTGGGCACTTGGAGTTTTAATCAAGAATTGGTTGTCAGTTCCAATTTCCATAAGGGTGTCTTCTGCATTTTCTAAGGTTCTTATAGTTTGAGGTTTTACATTTAGGTTTTTGATCCATTTAGAGTTGACTTTTATGAACGATGATAGGAAGGGTTCTTGTTTTAATCTTCTGCATGTGGTCAGCCAGTTTTCTCAGCACCATTTACTGTACAGGTTCTCCTCTCCCCAGGGATTGATAGTGGAGGCTTTGTTGAAAATGAATTGGTTGAGATATTGAGAATTTGTTTCTGGACTCTATCCTGTTCCATTGGTCTGTGTGCCTATTCTTGTACCAATACCAGGCTGTTTTGATTATAGTAGCTTTATAATAAAGCTAAAATTCTGGGATTGTGATGCCTCCCACTTTGTTTTTTTTTTTTTTCTTCTGAGAATTGTTTTGGCTATTCGTGGTCATTTATGTTCCCATATGAATTCCTGTATTGTCATTTCCAGGTCTGAGAAGAATGCTGCTGGTAGTTTAATGGGTATTGCGTTAAATCTGTAGATTGCCTTGGGTAGGATGGACATCTTAACAGTGTTGATACTTCCAATCCATGAGCGTGGAATATTTTTCCATTTGTTTGTGGCATCTTTGATTTCTTTGAGCAGTGTTTTGTAGTTTTTGTTGTAAATGTCTTTCATGTCCCTGGTTAGGAAGATGTCAAGGTATTTCATTTTTTGTGTGGCTATTATGATTGGGATTGTGCTTTTTATTTGGGTATTGTTGGTGTATAGGAATGCGACTGACTTTTGCTCTTTTATTTTATACCCTGAGACTTTGCCAAAGTCCTTTATCAGTGCAAGGAGGTTTTTGACAGATTCTCTTGGGTTTTTGAGGTATAGAATCATGTTGTCTTCAGAGAGGGATAAATTCCTCTTTTCCTATTTCGATACTCTTATTTTCTTCTCTTGTCCAATTGCTCTAGCTAGGACTTCCAATGCTATGTTGAACAGGATGGGTGAGAGTGGACATCCTTGTCTTGTTCTGGTTTTCAGGGGAAATGGTTCCAATTTCTGTCTGTTAAACAGTATGTTGGCTGTGGGTTTCTCATAGATGGCTCTTACTATTTTGAAGTATGTACCATCTATGCCTAGACGTTCGAGGGTTTTTATCAAGAAAGGGCGCTGGATTTTAGCAAAAGCTTTTTCCACATCCAGGGATATAATCATGTGGTTTTTGTCTTTACCTCTATTGATGTCTTTTTTTTAGTTTTTTTGAGTTGGAGTATTACTCTGTTGCCCAGACTGGAGTGCAGTGGCATGCTCCCGGTCACCGCAGCCTCGACCTGCTGGGCTCCAGTGATGCTTCCAGCTCAGCCTTCCAAGTAGCTGGAACTACAGGCGTGTGCTACCATGCCTGGCTAATTTATGATTTATTGTAGAGACGAGGTCTCGCCATGTTGCCCAAGTGGGTCTTGAACCTGCGGGCTCAGGCAATCCACTTGCCTTGGCCTCCCAAAGTGCTGGGATTACAGGCTGAGCCACCGAGCCCTGCCTGTTAATGCCTTTAATTACATTTATGGTCTTGCGGATGTTGAACCCGCCCTGTATCCCAGGGATGAAGCCTACTTGGTCACAGTGGATGATTTTTGAGATGTGTTGTTGGATTTGGTTTGCTAGAATCTTGTTGAGAATTTTAGCATCTGTGTTCAAGGATATTGGCCTGTAGTTCTCTTTCTTTGTTGGATCTTTACCTGGTTTGGGTATCAAAGTGATGTTAGCTGCATAAAATGATTTGAGGAGAGTTCCAACTTTCTCGATTGCCTGAAATACTTTCAGTAGGTTTGGTATCAGCTCCTCCTTGTTTGTATGTTTTGTAGAGTTCTGCTGGAAAGCCATCTGTTCAGGGCTTTTTTTTTTGTATGTAGTTTTCTTATGACATTGTTGATTTCCTGATTTGTTATTGGTCTATTTAGAGTCTCGATTTCTTCTTGTTTCTTCCTGGGGAGGTTGTGTGATGTAAGAAAGTCGTCCATTTCATCTAGGTTTCAAGTTTGTTTCCATATAGGTATGCATAGTAATCTCTGATAATTTTTTGTATTTCTTCTGGGTCAGTTGTGACTTCATCTTTTGCACTTCTGATTGTGTTTATTTGGGCTTTCTCTCTCTTTTTCCTAGTCAGTCTAACCAGGGGTTCATCAATCTTGTTTATCTTTTCAAAAAACCAACTTTTGGTTTCATTGATTTTTTTTGGTATTCTCTTTTGTATTCTATATCCTGATTTGGGGCTTTTATTTTGGTGATCTGGATTCTTCTGCTGAAGTTAAGGTTTTGGTGTCTTGCTTTTCCAGCTTCCTTAGGTGATTTGTTAGGCAGTTAACTTGTGATCTTTCCAGTTTCTTCATGTATGTTCTTGGAGATAGGAGTTCCCCTCTTATTACTGCTTTCAAGGCATCCCAAAGATTTTGGTAAGATGTTTCTTTGCTTTCATTTGTTTCTAGGTATCTTTTAATCTCTATTTTGATGTCCATATTGACCCAGGAGTTGTTTAGCGTCATGGTGTTTAGTGTTCATGTCTTTGTAGGTTTTGAGGGAACTTTGTTGGTGTTGATAACTATTTTTTCCCCTTGTGGTCTGAGAAGGTGCATGGCAGAATTTCAATCTTATGGAATCTGTTTAGGCTTGATTTATGGCTTGATTTATGTGGTTGATCTTAGAGGGCATTCCATGTGATGATGAGTAGAATGTATATTTTGTGGTTGTTGGGTAAGTGTTCTGTAGGTATCCATTAAGTCTATTTGATCAAGGTTCTGGATCTCCTTGTTGACTTTTTGTTGGTCTAGGGTTGTTAGTGGGATGTTTAAGTCCTTAGCCATGGTAATGTTCAAGTCTATTTTCTTTTAGTTTACCTAGAAGCTGCTTTATAAAAGTTGGTGCTCCTATGTTGACTGCATATATATTTAGGATGGATATTTCTTGTTGATGGATTGAACCTTTTATCATTATATAGTGACCTTCCCTATCTTTTTAAAATTTTGATAGCTTAAAGGGTATTTTGTCTGATATTAAGATCACATCTTCTACTTTCTTTTGTGTTCTGTTCACCTGAAATTTTGTTTCCCATCTTCTTACTTTGAGTTTGTAAGTGTCCTTTCTGGTGAGATCAATCTCTTGGAGACAATATATTGTTGCTTCATGATATTTTATCCAATTTACCATTCTTTGTCGTTTCGGTGGTGTCGTTTTAGTCCATTCAATTCAGGCTAATTATTGAAATGTGAGAGTTTATCCCTGTCATGAGGTTCTTATAGAGTTTGTTGTTGTTGCTACTGTTTATTTATTTGTTTGTTGTCTTCTTTTGATTTTTGTGTTGATTCATGTGCGTTTTCATTCTTTTTCCTGCATTCTTGTGAAGGTCGTTGCTCTTTCTTTCTTTCTTTCTTTCTTTCTTTCTTTCTTTCTTTCTTTCTTTCTCTTCTTTTAATTTTTATTCTAAAATTATGGGGTACAGTTCAGGGCTAGGAATACAAATATTCACCGTGTAGGTACCCTTATTGATGAGGTGTGCCCCTCCCTTCCCCAGGCAGATATCGACTACTGTCAATCCCACCTCCCTCGCAGTTTCCCACCACTTTCAATCCTTTTCTTATAGTAATATGGTAGTTGTTCAAGGTCCACTTATGAATGAGAACATGTGATACTCAGTTCTCTGTTTCGGTGAGAGATCACTCAGTATTATAAACTATAATTCCATCCAGATTGCTGCAAAGTTCATGATTTTGTTCTTCTTTATGGCTGCATAATATGTGTATATGTACCACATTTTTTAAAATTCAGTCCTCTTTTGATGGGCAGCATGATTGGTTCCATGTTCTTGCTATTGTGAGCAGTGCTGCAATAAACTTATGTGTGCGGTATCTTTTTCATAGAGTGACCTGAGTTCTTCTGGATATATTCCCAGTAGGGGGATTGCGGGGTCATATGGAAGGTCGAGTTTTAGAACTTTTAGGAATCTCCACACTGATTTCCACACTGATTTCCACTCCCACCAACAGTGTAGAAGTATTTCCTTTTTGCCACATCCTCTCCAGCATCTGTTGTTTTTTGAGTTATTGATGATGGCCATTCTGACTGGGTTTAATACTTTCTTAAGTGTTTCTTGTAAAGCTGGTCTGGTGGCAGCATAAACTCTTTGGGATTGAGTATCTGGGATGGATTTTAATTCTCCATCACTGATGAAACTTAACTGGGTAGGTAATTCTTGGTTGAAATTGTTTATCTTTGAAACATTTGAAGGCTGGGCTCCAAGGTCTCCTAGCCTGAAGTGTTTCTATAGATAAGTTTGCTGCTATTCTAATTGGTCTTCCCCAGTAGGTAGTCTGACCTTTCTTTGTTGCTGCCTTTAGGATTTTTTTTTTTTATTCCTAATTTGCGTAGGTGAATTACTATGTGTTTAGGAGCTGGTCTTCTCATTTGTCGTCTTGCAGAAGTTCTCTGAATCTCTTGTGTTTGAATGGTTGCATCTCATGAGATGAGGGAAGTTTTCTTGAATAATTTCATGAAATGTTTGTTTCAAGGTGTTCTCTGCCTCTCTATCTATCTAAGGGATTCCAATTAATCTTAGGTTTGGCCTCTTGATATAATCAGTCATCTCTTAGAGGCTTTGTTCTGTCTTTTTAAGCTTCTTTTTTATGTTTTTAACAGTTTGGGTTAGTTTCAGATTTTGGTCCTCAAGCTCTGAGATTCTTTCTTCTGCTTTTCATGCTTATCAGTTTATTGTTGTTTTTCATTTACTGTATTCTTTATTGCGGTTATCTCAGTTATCAACTCCTTCATTCTTCTTGTTTCTCCTCATTTCTATTTATTTTCTCTATTACTATCTTGATATCTGGGTTTGTGGTTTGAGACCAGTCATTCTTGGGGCTCTTCACTGTTTGAGTTCCAAAGTCTGTATTCTCAGTGACTGACCTCCCAGGAGTCTGTTTGAGACTCATATTCTTCCTTTTGTTTTTCTTCATTTGTATGGGTTCCCCCCTCCCTTTTTTTAGCCTCTTTAATTCTGTTGTTCAGTGATGGGGGATAACTTTTACTTCTGTTTGCTCAATCTCCTATTCTTCCTTATGTAGATCCTTTGGCTTTGTTCAATTTTGAAGCTGAACTGGAGATGGGGGGGGCTGTGCTTTTTTGGTTTTGATAGTTTATTAAGGGGACAGCAGTGATTCAGAAGCTTTCTGCAGATCCTGGTATCCACCGACAGGTGTGTGGGTCCCCTGCAATCCACTTCTCACTGCCTTACAGTGTGTCCATACAGTGGGGTGTATGTTTGCCCCCTGAAAGGAAAATTAGATAAGAAAAAGGAAAGCAATGGGAGAATGAAGGAGGAAGATAAAAGCAAGGTGGACAGAGAAGAGAAGAAGAGGGAAAACTGACAGGCATGCCACCTAATGAATAATTAGAGAAATAAACAAAAACAGAAAAAAACAAAACCCAAAACATACAATCATTCAAACAAACACAAAAAAACCCCCTGTTGATATACTCGCCCTCAATGATACCCATACTCAAACAGGAAATCTTAAAAATATAACATTAAGATAACAAAAACCAAGCAAATACAAAAATAGAAAGAAAGAAAGAAAAAAATCTAAATTGAAAAAAAACGAACAAGAGAACAAAAAAAACCCCTCACTCTGTGACTGTTTCTGTAACTCTAGGTTCCTTTTAGCTGTTAAGGAACAGCTTTGGCCTTCAGCTCGTCCCCTCCACTCTTAGTGTAGCCTGATAGGATTGTTGTCAGCATGTGTCAGATGCCCCATGGACTTTTGTGGAAGGAGAATGAATCAGATCTGGACTCACTGGACTCCTCTGCTGCTGTCGCTCCTGTCAAGTCTCCCGTTCAGATCTGATGTGTCTGTGCCTGTTCTAGCATGGAGGAGGGGCATCTTTCCCTCTGAGTCTGATGAGGGGGTAGGCTCTGAGTCCCAGGTTGGAGGCTGGACAGAGCTGGCCCGGGTAGTGCAGATCTCTGCCCGGTCTTGAGACAGACAATGGCACCTGTAGGCATGTCCTCTTTGGTGGCAGTACTCTGTTTCAGATTTCCACGCCCTGCCTTCTCCACATTTCATGCTGCTTGAGTCTGGCCTGCTACTGCAGGTGATGGCATGGACCAGGTGCCAAGTGGTGAGTAGCAGCTGTTATCTGCTGCCTTCTTTCAAGAGAGCCCTGAGAACAGCAGCCGGCTGGGGGCTCCTATCTCAGGGCTGCGATTGGTTGCAGTCACCTCTGGAGGAGAGCCCCGGGTGCCTGAACCCAAGTCTCCCCTCAGATGGACTTTCACTAACCCACCTACACACCCACTCACACAGAGAGTCTTTATGGACACTCGTTTTTGCTGAGACTCTCACACTCCTACCTGTTCTGTTGCCATCTTGCCTTCTCTCCGGTTGTAGCTTCTTTCACTCAACGAAGTTTTCTTGAGAATCATCCACATTGCTTCACATATAAGCAGTTTATTCTTTTTAAATTGATCAGTTTATTTCATTGTCTGAATATTACAGTTTGTTTATCCATTTTGGTAAATATTCAGGTGTTTTAAAAACACAGCTTAAAAAATAGATATACTTTTTCAGATTAAGAAATTTCCTTGGTGTTATGGAATAAACTCAACTTAGTTGTAATGTATTATCCTTTTTATATATTGCTAAATATTTTTTGTTTAGAATTTTTATATCAATGTAACTGGGAGAGATTGACTTAAAATTTTTTTTCTTGCATTGTCCTTGTCAGAATTTGATATTAGGGTTTTACTGGCCTCTTAAAATGAGTCTGGGAGTGTTTCCTCCTTCTCTATTCGCTGGAATATTTTATGTGAGATTGATATTATTGTTATATTTATTATTATTATTATTATTATTTGAGTTGGTGTCTCACTGTGCTGCCCAGGCTGGAAGACAGGGGCACTCTCGGCTACCACAGCCTCAACCTGCTGGCGTCAGGTGATCCTTCCACGTCAGCCTTCCAAGTAGCTGGAACTACAGGCACATATTGCCTCACCCGGCTAAGTTTTTGATTTATTGTAGAGCTGAGGTCTCACCAAATTGCCCAGGCCAGTCTCCAGCCTGTGGGTTCAGGCAATCTCACCTTGCCTCTCAAAGTTCTGGGATTATAGACTTGAACCACCATGACCGGTGAGATTGATTTTTTTTAAAGATTGGAAATATTCACCAGTGAAGCCATCAGAGTTTGTAGTTTTCTTTTTTCTTTGTTAGACATGTTGTATTATGCATTCATTTTCTTGAATAGTTTTTTTTGAGTAGGAGTCTCACTGTTACCCAGGCTGGAGTGCTCTGGCATGCTCATGGCTACTGCAGCCTCAACCTGCTGGGCTCAGGTGATCCTTCTGCCTCAGCTTCTCAAGTACCTGGAACCACAGGCATGCGCCACTATGCCTGACTAAATTTTTGATTTATTGTCAAGACAAGGTCTTGCCATGTTGCCTAGGCTGGTCTTGAACCCCTGGGGTCAGGCAATCCTCTTGCCTCTGCCACCCAAAGTGCTGGGATTGCAGATGTGAGCCACTGAACCTGGCTTTTAAAAATAGTTATCATACTGTTCAGGTTTTCTGTTTTCTTCTTGTGTCAGTTTTATTTAGTTATGTTTTTCAAAGGATCTGGTATTACAGCTGAAAGGTCAAAATTTATTTTTTTTAATTTTAAAGATATGGGGTGCAATTCAGGATTAGGTATATAAGTGGTTATCATACAAATCTGATGATGTGTGTTTTCACTTAGAGGTTAGCCACATTCAGACTTGTCCCATAAATGCTCAATAGCCTCATGTACCTAGTGGCCACTATAATCGATAGTACAGGTCTTTAAGATCTGTACTGATAATTTTGTATCCTTATATTGGTTATGTGTGTATTTGCTTTTTTTCTTGATCAATCTTACCAAGGGTTTATCAATTTTATTGATCTTCTCATAGAACCGACTTTATGTTTTATTAATTGTTATGAGTATCATTTGTCTACCCCTGGCTTATATAAATGATTTCTTATTTTCTGAGAAATATTTTTCTAAATAAAGGCTGTAGCCTTTTTCCTAATCATGATTTTTGCCGTAACACACAAGATTTATTATTAATCTTGTAATTTTAAACTTTAATGTATTTTCTAATTTTCACATATGTGGTCCTTGTTTTTCCAGAGTTCTCTGTATAGCTCTTTCTCCTTTGGTACTCTCCTACTATTTTTGGCTACCTTGATTTTACTTGACTTCCTCAGCTGTGTCTCTTCAACTTGAGTCTGGTGGGATCCTCCTGGTTTCACCCTCCCTGTGTCTTGGCCTGAAAATTTTCTTCAGGCAGTAACCTGGTGCAGTTTTAGGTTTATATTGTTTGTTTCCCATCTCTCAGGAACCACTGTCCTTCATTTCCTGATGTCTAGTGTCTTAAAAACTGTTGTTACATATATTTTGTCTGGTTGGGTCTTTATTTTTATTTTTAGTTCTTCAGATAGGAGGGTAAATCCTGTCTCTGTTGTTATTCCATCTTGGCCCCAAACCAAGTAATTTTATTAGACTGTATCTTAGTGTTGAATATCCTAGGTTAATATTCTTTGGTACTTGGTGTGTTTTTTTTTTTGAGTTGGAGTGTCACTCTGTCACCCAGGCTGGAGTGCAGTGTCATGCTCACGGCCACCCCAGTGTTGACCTGCTGGGCTCTGGTAAACCTTCTGCTCAGCCTTCCAAGTAGCCAGAACTACAGGTGTGTGTTACCATGCTCAGCTAATTGATTTATTGTAGAGATGAGGTCTCACCAAGTTGCTCGTGCTGGTCTTGAGCCTGCGGGCTCAGGCAATCCACTTGCCTCGGCCTCTCAAAGTGCTGGGATTACAGGCTGAACCACCGAACCCAGCCTTGGTGTGCTTTTTTAATATGTAATTTCAAAAGTTTAAACTTAAAAAGTTTTGTTAAATTTTTTTGGTATTTGTTTCCTTGCTTTTTTTTTTCTTTTATCCTTTATTATCCATCTATTCAATTTTATTTTCCTGTGTTCAATATTTGTCACTTTATTTTGAATCCTTTTAATCTATTTTCTCATGAATTTTGGAATTTATACCTTTTTAACCTTCTCTTTTTCTCAGGCATTCTCTTTTGTGAGTTTTTTTTTTGGTTCTTGTGCTTTCTCTAATTAGTTTTCACATCTGAAATGATTTTTTTCTGTTAATTCTGATTTTTTTCCCTGAGTTTATCACCTCATTTGTACATTTTTTGCAATTCTGGTTTATTATTTCATGTCATGTAGTATAATTTTCTTAATGTATTTTAACCATTTTGAAAAGAAGAAGGTTACAGTTTTTATTTTGTTGTCTTGTTCTTCTATTATGCTTTCATTGTCTATAGGTATATGAGTCTGAATCTTATTCTGATTTTTTTTATTTTAACTTTCTATGGGATTTTACTTCAACACTTCTATTGCTCATTTACATGTGATATTAGTTTCTCTGAACTTTTAGGAGTGGTTAGGTACTTCACTGGGCTTTCTCCTCTGTTGTTTTCTTGTGGTGCTTAAAAGTACATAATGATTTGCTACCTCATCTTTTTCTGGCTCTGTTTTTTCTTCCCACTTTTATCTGAACTATTCAATTTTGACTCTATTTCTAGAAATTTTCCTTCATCTAGGGTCTTGTCCTGGAAGAGAGTCCTTTTGTTAAAAATTTAGTTTCAAGAACAATGTGCCTGTTCTGCAACCTTCTTCTCAGAATTTCACCTTTCTCTTTAATGCTCTTATTGGGTATAGAAATCTAGCTTGGTATTTATTTTCTTTTAGAATCTTTAAAATACCTGCATCATCTCATTGTCTTCTGGCTTCCATTGTTTCTGCTGGAAAGTCATCTTTAAGTCTTATTGTTATTATTTCAGTGATAATTTTTTTTCTTTTTTCTGGCTACTTTTAAGATTTTTCTTTTCATCTTTTGCTGTCAGCAGTTGTACTATGATTTGTCTAGGTATCAATTCTTTCGTATATGTCCTTCTTGAGAGTTGGAGTGTTTCTTGAATCTGAGATCTGATTTTTTTTTATATCAGTTTAGGAATTCTTCACCATTACCTACTTAATTATTTTTATATCACTTTAGGAATTCGTCACCATTACCTACTTAATCTTATTTCCTAGGACTTTAATTATAAATAAGTTAGACCTGTTCATAGTAGTTCATAAATCTTATTCCCTTTTCTATTTTCTAATCTTTTCTCTTTGGACTTAATCTGGATATTTTCTTCTGACCTATCTATTGTTTTCCTGAGTATTTTTTTCAACTAATCTAATTTTTTGTTAACCCTGTCCATTGAGTTCTTCTCTATTTTTGTAGTTCTAAAATATAATTTCTTTGTCATTTTCAATTTCTGTAAAATTCTTGATTCTTTCATTCTTTCTCCCCCTCCTTTCCTTCTACCTTCTCTTCCTCCCCTCCTTCTTTCTTTCTCGTGTTGAGCAAAGTTATTTCAGTGTCTCTGTCTAAGACCACTTCTGGGTTGTAGTAATTGCCTGTGTGACTCTTTTGTTACTTCTCTTTTATCCTTGTTTGCTTAGTTACTTTTTGAGTGCCAGCTATTGTATATTTAAAACTATAGATACATTTTCAGGACTAGGGTAATATTATCTTCTTGCATAGAGGATTTACATTAATTTTGGCTTTTAGGCTAGTCATGCTAGCAATCTGCCATGTCTTCATTTCATCCTTCTTTCCTCCCCAATCAGAAATTTAGATCATTTAAAGATAGGCTCAGTCTCTGTGAGGATTCAACTATTTCCTTTACATCCTTCTCATGGGATGCAATGATTTGGGGTTCCAAAAGCCTGAGGCACTCACTGGGACCTTTTCTCTTTTGTGGGCCCCACAAAAAATTCCTGTTTTGTCCTCTTCATTCTTCTGGTGATTTGCAACCTCGGATCAGCTTTTAGCCTCATGGGCACCTCTTCTGTAATCAGCCCATATCCTTGTAAGAAACATGTTCTCAAATGCTAGAATAAAATTTTTTTGAGGACTTCTTAATTTTCCTGCATCTTAGCTCTGTGTAATTCTATATCTTTTTAAATACTTGATTCCTTTGAACAGTCATTTTAGTATTTAATTCATCTATTTTTTTCTGAATGTGAGCAATATTATAAATCCTAGTTTGCCTTTATTGGAAATGAAAAATGCAGTTAGCCTTTTTAAAAAAGGGCCCTATATTCAGGCAGTGGTCTAAGTTTGTCATAATATCTCTTAAACATAGCATTGGTTTTTTAAGGAAACGGTTTTATCCCTGTTTTCATTGTCCGAAGTTACAACAAAATCTTTTCCCTGAGGCACTGAATAAGCCTATTCTAAGTTTTCTTCTTTTTCAGACTTTGGGCTTTAGGATAACAAGTATCCTAACATTATGTGATAGATATACAGGAAATATAAGTGATAAGAGAAAAGAGGCCAAATAGGATGACTATCATGTGGGTGTATTTGTGTAATATAGACTACAGAAACCTATAATTAATTTTGTATGTGTGAATAATTGGATGTGCATACTCCCACATAATTAGTTGACTTGTGTTGACTCTTTTTCAATGTAAAAATCTTTTTTCAAGAATTTACCATACATTATAAGCTTTGATTTTTCAGTCTCTACACATTGATATGTAGTTTCTAATTCATACTATATGATTAATCATGGATTTGTTGGGATTTTAGAAATTCTTTTCCAGTTTTAAGTTAGGTTTAAATTATTTATTTCTAGAGTCATACTTCATACTTTTTTTTTTTAAATCTGTTTCTGT
Organism: Carlito syrichta; assembly: GCF_000164805.1. NCBI lineage: Eukaryota > Metazoa > Chordata > Mammalia > Primates > Tarsiidae > Carlito > Carlito syrichta. The sequence continues at coordinate 326,419 of NW_007245841.1, read as the reverse complement.
ACTACCTTGGATCATCATCAGTTTGAAAAAGAATTTTTTTTTTTTTTGACTTGGAGTCTTACTCTGTCACCCAGGCTGGGGTGTGGTGATACGGTTATGGCTCACTGCAGCCTCAACCTTCTTTACGCAGGTAATCCTTCTGCGTCAGCCTCCTGAATAGCTGGGATTATAGGTGCATGCCACCACACCTGGCTAATTTTTTGTAGAGATGAGTTCTCACTGTGTTGCTCAGGCTAGTCTCAAACTCGTGGGCTCAAGCAGTCCTGTCACCTTGGCCTCCCAAAGTGCTGGGATTACAGATGTGACCTACCATATGTCTGGCCATGAAAAAGGAATTTTGTGAAGTACTTTTTGATAGGCTTCCTACTAAGATAATATTTGATCCTCATTCCTGATAAATGGGTGAGTTTCTTGTTCACAGGCTTGTGCAGAAGTTACTGAGTTCTGGAGACATGACAGATTGGGCAGAGTAGAGAACAGATATAATTAGATGGAGAGCCATGGGAAGATGGTGTCCTTACCAAGTTTGAGGAGCAAGATGAAAACAGGAGAGCTTGGCTGGGTACGGTGGCTCACACCTATAATCCCAGCACTTTGGGAGACTGAGGTGAGAGGATTGCCTGAGCCCACGGGTTTGAGACCAGCCTGGACAACTTGGCGAGACCTTGTCTCTACAATAAAAGTCAAAATATTAGCCGGGCGTGGTGGCACATGCCTGTAGTTCCAGCTACTTGGAAGGCTAAGGCGGAAGGATTGCCTGAGCCCAGCAGGTCAAGGCTGCAGTGACTGTGAGTGTGCCACTGCACTCCAGCCTGGGTGACAGTGTGAGACACCGACTCAAAAAAAAGAAAAAGAAAAGGGGAGAGCTGATATTGAGAAACTTAGCCAGAAGAATCAAGAGTGTCATGGAATGTGTTGTGAGAAGTAGTTTGATATAAGTATCTGAAAGTAAGGTGCAGGAAAGGAAATGTGTATTGTAACAGTGGCTGGTGAGGAATGGGGGAGAACATGGTGGTTTATAGGAAACTTTCTGCCCCAGATGTTTGAAAATAATTTTTTAGAGTTCATAGTTCATATCAAGCATCTTCTGTTTTACTTAACTTTCCCTGGATTAGGGAAATTAATCAAAGAGACCCCAGAAATCTTAGTGGTTGAGAAGAAAAGTTAATTACTTTCCCATAGTACATTGTGGTTATAGCTCTGCTCTCGGGTAGCTTTGTCCCTCACTTAGGGATCCAAGCTGAAGGAGCAGCCCTCATCTGGGACATACCTTTCTCATGGTAGAAGAAAAAGAGAAATGATGGAATCATGTGATGGCTCATAAAGCTTTGACTAGGAATTGGCACAGGTCACTTGCATTCACATTTCCTTGGTCACCACTTCCACAGAGAAGGGCACTGCAAGTCACATGAAAAATTTGGCACATAATTACAACCATACCTTCATTTTTAGATGAGACTTGTGATAAATTGTATCTAGTTCTATAAAATTGTATACTTATCATGTTTTATTAGTTTTAGGACACACATTTTCTTCTGTAGCTAAAGTCTGAAATTGTGATGCATCTTATAGTAGATGGGAGTCTTATAATTACTGCAAGCCAGGCAGCTGTTGTGATGTCATTGCCTAGGCATGGGAAATCTTGGCTGTTATTCCTGGTGGTGTGATTGGACACCTGCAATCATTGACATTTCAGGATTATTTGAGAAAGGAATATGAGATGAAAATTTTCTGTTGACACCCCCTAGTAAGAACAGCATTTGTTACAGAATGCGTGTAACCAGCTTGAGAAAAAAAATCTTGGAGGAAATAGTGGAGCCCCCCGCCCCCTTTTTTTTTAACCAAAAAAAAAAAAAAAAGAAAGAAAAAGAAAAGCTGTATCATCAGTGTTCCCAGTGGCACAAAGGATGACGACATTGTATGGAAAAACCTAGATTAAAGACTTCGAGTTGCAAAGCGATTCAGAAGAGTTAGTCTCTGAATGTAAAGAAGTTTAATGAATACTTTCACTAATTGTGCTTATATTTACTTTTTATATATGCACAGTAGTGTTGTATTTTCCCCCCCTCCTTTTTGGTGGTACATGATTGCATTTTATTCTCTGTGGCATCTTAGAATGTATGAAGGATAGTAACTTGCTTCTTGCATGCTTAAAAAGTGTACTTACTGGGTAAATGGAGCCAAGATTTCTTTCTTAGAAGGTCTTCTTATAGTGCATACTTTGAGGTTAACTTTGCTTTTTTGGTTTTTTTTTTTTCCTTTTTTCTTTTATTTTAAAGATGTGAGGTACAATTCAGGATGATATCAACTTTGAATGAACTTTATTCATTATAGTTTTAAATAATATTTTAAAAATAAGGGTTAGTAATACCCACGTTCCTGGAATAATTTTTTTTTTTTTTTTTTTTTGAGTCAAAGTCTCACTCTGTTGCCCAGGCTGGAGTGCAGTGGCACTCTCTGGCCACCGTAACCTCCACCTGCTGGGCTCAGGCAATCCTTCCACCTCAGCCTTCCAAGTAGCTGGGACTACAGGCATGTGCCACCATGCCCAGCTAATTTTCTGATTTATTGTAGAGATGAGGTCTTGTCAAGTTGCCCAGGTTGGTCTTGAACCCGCAGGCTCAGGCAATCCTCTCATCTCGGCTTCCCAAAGTGCTGGGATTATAGGGATGAGCCACCGTACCTGGCTGAAATGAAATTTTATTCCATTGTTTGGTACCATATAGTGAAGTTAACTTTTTTCTCTAAAAGGGTAAACTTTTGGTAAGAAAATGGGATTTAATTTGTAATCATTTAATCTTACACTAGGATAAATAGCTTGAACTTTTTCTTTTCCAACAAAATAATAGTTAATTCATAATCATAAAATAGTAGATAATTGATTTTTCAACAAATACAGTGTGTAATTTCTTCACATTGCAGTCAGCAAACAACTACTGAGGCATTATGTTAGAATTTATAAAGATGAATAGAGCATTCATAGCTCTGGTTTCAAAGAACTTTCAATCTATTATTGTAAAGTGATTGGGAGTTAAAGGTATTTATATCCCCACTCTGGATTTGAGTGGCACTGTGGTTTTGGGGGTGAGAATCTGTCTACATCTGAGTCCTGGTGCTGCTCCTTTGCCATCTTCTGCAAGTTATTCACTTTTCTGAGCCTCAGTGTCTTTAGTAGGGTTGTGAAAGTTGTGAATTCCTAGCACCTATAGACATTCAGTGTATGTTAGCTGATGTTATCTCAAATTCATCATTATTTCCATTTTAATTCTCATCTTCATTTCAGCGTTGTGAAAGAACTTTGGTTTTTGTGTCAAATAGACCTGGCAGGATTCCAGTTCTATCTATGACATTTTTTAGGTGTGTGATGTCACATTGTCTGCTTGATGGCTTTGGATTTCTCCTTATAGACTTGTCACTGAACTTAGGATCTTTTCCCCAAATTTTGCTCATTCTATAGGGTTCTTGTTTTAGAGTTTCTTGTGCCAGAAACCTGGGAATTATTCTCTCTCTCTCTCTCTTCCTTTTCCTCAATATGTCTTCTCTATTAAACACACTCACCCCTCTTTCACCTCTATTTCTACCATCTTATCTCAAGTCTGTTAATTTCTCTTCAGTTCTGTTGCCATCATCTACACTGAAGTTTGCATCATTTCTCACTCAGTCTATTGTGGCCACCTAACTAATTTTATACTCAGTCTTGCCAAATTCCAGTCCATTCTCCACAGAACAGCTAGAATAATCTTTGGAAGACATATGGGATCCTTTTCCCTACCTCTTACTCCTTTTTTCTTTCTTTCTTTCTTTTTTTAGTCAGAGTATTACTCTGTCACCCAGGCTGAAGTGCAGTGGCACACTCATGGCCACTGCAGCCTCCACCTGCTGGGCTCAGGTGATCCTTCCACCTCAGCCTTCCAACTACTTGGAACCACAGACATGCGCCACCACACCCGGCTAATTTTTTGATTTATTGTAGATTTGATGTCTTCCCAAGTTGCTCAGGCTGGTCTCAAAACCCTGAGCTCCGGCAATCCTCTCACCCCTGCCTCCCAAAGTTTTGGGATTATAGGCATGAGCCACCGTGTCAGGCCCTCTTACTCCTTTTTTTTTTTTTTTTAAACTTCTCAGTGGCTTCCTTTTATATCTGAATAAAATGCTTAATGTGCCCCATGAGACCCTACATGGTTGGCGCCAACCTTATTTCTTGCCACTGGCTCTCTTATGCTAAGTGATTGACATTTTGACTTTCTCTTATTTCTTCCTTTGACCCAAATTCCTTCCTGCCTCACATCAACCTCTAGTCAGTGGTATTCCTTCTTCCCAGATCAGTTTCCTTTTCCTTACTTTTGCTTATCCAATTCCTTTGCCTCCTTAAAGTCTGTACTTGTGTGATAATTCCTTTAGCAAGCCTTTTTCATCCTTCTCAGACAGACAAAGTTGGGTCTCTCTGTTGTGTGCTCTTATAAAGCATGTATGTGTTTTGCTCACTGCTCAGTTCAGCATAGAGTTCACAGAGTTCAGCATAGTATTTGACACACAGTAAGTATTCAGTAAGTATTTGTTGAAAGGATGAATAAATTAATGAACATTATTTGCCTCATAAGGTTGGTGTGAGATTTAAATTAGGACACAAATGATATCTTACTGCATATTATGCAGGACTTGGAGGTTTGTGGTATTCATTCTCCCTTTCCCCTCCCTCCCCATACTCTATATGCTAAGCATTAAGAAATACCTACCAGTGGTCTTGAAATTATAGATTGTGACCTACTGGTGGGTAAAAACAATTTATTGGATCTTGAAGTGAATTTTAAAATATGAAATGGGATAGAATAGCAGTCAACAGAGAAAGTAACATGTAGTAAAGTGTTGTTTTCTGAAACTTTTGGTATGTGGATGTGTGCATGTAGCAGGTAGAAAGGTAACATGTTTATTAATGTGAATAATGAGTAAAAAAAATCTTTGAATGCCACTGATGTAATTAATAGCACAGTGTGGTATGACTTTTAGGCAATACCGTGTTTAAGTTCGGGCAGCTAGATAAAGATATATCCTGTTTTTAAAGAAATGCAATACCACTCTTGCTTGCTTTTTACAGTGTTTAAGGTCCTAGAATCCTCTTTAGTCATAAATATCATCTACAAAAGCTTCTGGGATTACTAATTTTCCTCCTTCTATTGAGGATATATCTATTTCTAACTTGTATTTTTTTCAAAGTAATTTTTATGTCTGTATGTTGTGTACCATGGCCTTTTCTATATTGAAAAGATATCTCCAATATTTAGTGTGGGGACATGTTTCTTATATAAAGTATATCATGATGGTATTAACATTATATTGTGCCTGTGCCTATTAGTGAAATCCTCTAATAGCTCAAATTATTGCTCTTGTTAAATTTTATTGCTCTAGTGACTTTATAGGCTTTAGTATTATTAGTTTGATCAAAATCTAGTGCCATAAAGATATATAAACACTCAGATTTTATGTGGGAACATAGAAAGATAGACCCAGACAAAAGGAAATGAAAGCATTTAAGAATTGAGACAGTAATAGTTATGCTTGTGGTGGCTTGGTAAGCTATTTTATTTTTCAGTAAATTTTTTATATTGGTTTGATAAGCATTTGTATAACTGAACTATGGTTTTCTTCTTTAAGGCCAGTGGTCAGTTCAAAACCTTTGATGCTGTTGACTTTTCTTAGCATTAATCATTGTTTTATACTCCAGTCTCCAAGGATGCATAAATTATGATAATAGAAGCAAGGGGAGGGCTGGAGCTTGTGGTTGCTGCTGCATTATTGTGTCCACTGGGATGGTATTTGTGTGCTTGTCCGCTGCATATTGTTGGACTGAGGAACGATGCTGTCCCCCACAAAGCCAGAGACGACAATGAATTATAAAAGGCATCAGAAGGCAATCCTGTTAAGTGTGATTTGTTTAAAACTCTTAGACTTGATGGAACAAAATTATTCTGGGGCTCTTATAAAATCTCATGAAAACTTAGATTGTCTCCTTTCTCATAGTTAATTTGTTTTATAGATATTAGTGGCAAATACTCAAACAATACAAATTGTTACTTCTAATCCACCAGAGGGAAAAACTATGATCAAGTTACAGAATTCAGTTTTCATATTTTCTGATTACTGGTTTCTGCCAGCCATTGTTGACTGGTGAGCTAGATGCTGTTGTATTCTTAGAAGAGGAGTTAAACAATGATTTCTTGTTTATTCTTTACAATTCATTTTAAAAGTATGCCATTTGTTTTGGAAAATTTAGAAAATACAAAATTGAAGATGTATATAAAATTCCCTACACTCAGAGATAGTTACTCTTGTTTTATTAAGCTTGTTTCTGTCTATAGTCTGTTAAATTTCTGATGAATTGGAGATGAAATGAATATTTTTAGAGAAAATACATATTACTCAAGTTAACTCAAAAGGAGATAAAAAACTTCACCTGGAACAATATTCATGGACTAATTTGATAAAGTTGTCAAAGCACTATTCCTAAAAAGTTACCAGTTCCAGATGGCGTAGCTTGCCAGTATTCACATCTTGCAGATAATGCTTGTGCTATTCAAATTGTTCTAAAATTCAGTGGTATGCATCTTCATTTTACTAAGTTATAACCCAAATATGAAAATGTTGGGACAAAAAAGTAAGACAAGAAATAAAGTGCGGGCCAGTCTTATTTATAAAAAGAAAACTAATATGGATATAAGCAGTGGTAGTGCTATTGCTCCAACTCTTTGAAATTCCATAAGAAAACAATTTTTTATATTTTGAATATACAAATGAAGGCTATTATATTACTCAATGTGGCCATAGATGCCTTATAAATTAAAACTTCAGTTCTACAAAAGATTATCACATGTTAGATACAGAAAACAACAATAAAAATGTGTTATTTTTAGTTATCCATCAGTATCTAAAAAACCGCCCCAAAGCTCAGTGACTTAGCACAACACCAATTTATTATTTCTCATGCCTCTGTGGATTGATTGGGCTCCTCTGGGCAGTTCTGCTCCATGAGGCATTGGCTGGGGTCAGTTATTCAGCTGGAAGCTCACATGTCCAAGATGGCTTTAACTCACATATCTCATGTTTCAGCTGGGCAGCTGGAGCAGTAGGATCTTGATCTGGGCCTTTCACAGTCCCTGTGGCCTCTCTTCATTCAGAAGTCCAGCCTGGGCCGGGCTTGTTGGCTCAACCTATAATTTCAGCACTTTGGGAGGCCGAGGCGAGTGGATTGCCTGAGCCCGAGGGTTCGAGTCCAGCCCAGGCAAATTGGTGAGACCTCGTCTCTACAATAAAATAAAAAATACCGGGCGTGGTAGTGTGCGCCTGTAGTTTCGGCCACTTGGAAGGCTGAGGCAGAAGGATCGCCGGAGCCCAGCAGATGGACGCTGGGGTGGCCGTGAGCATGCCTGCCACTATACTCCAGCCTGGGCGAAGGAGTGAGACTCCAACTCAAAAAAAAAAAAGAAGTCCAGCCTGAGATACATGGCAGTCAGATTCTAAAAGGACTAGGACTAAAGCAGAAGCTGCCAAGTCTCTGAAGGCATAGGCCCAAAAGCAACTCAGTGCAATTTCTGTTGTATTATGTTGTTCAAAGCAAGTCATGAAGGTCAGCTTCATTGAAGGAGATTGGAAACAGACTCCATGGCTTGGTGGGAGGATTGGTATGCACCACAGAGATGGGACTAATTGTTGGTGACATCTTTGAAGACAATCTACCTATTAGCTTCAACAGAACATTACTTAAAGCCTTGAAGTCGACTGGGAACAGTGGCTTATATCTGTAATCCCAGCACTTTGGGAAGCAGAGGCTGGAAGATCACTTGAGCCTAGGAGTTCAAACCACCTTGGGCAACACAGCGAGACTTCAATTCTACAAAAAATGGAAACAATTAGCCAGGTGTGGTGGCCTGTACCTGTAGTTAGAGCTACTGGTGAGGGTGACACAGGAGGATCACTTGTGCCTAGGAATTGGAGACTGAAGTGAGCCATGATTGTTCCACTATGCTCCTGCCTGGGTGACAGAGTGAGATCCTGACCAAAAAAAAAAAAAGACTTCTATGTATCTTTTTCTGCCCTTCTTTTGTTTCTCATTTTTACCCTCAATAATCACTGTCTTTCCCCCAATTAAAAAAAATTTTTTTTGTTTTCTATAATCTTTTTACCATATATGTAGGTATCTGTAAACAATGTATTAATTTCGCATAACTGATATAAATTTATTTCTTAACATCTTTTAAGTTTCAATTTAGAATAATTATGTATTTGAAGATTGTTTATAAAACTTAGAAACTTAGGTACTAATCCCAGTACCTAAGGTATAGTCATTGATAATATTCTGGGGTACATTAATACCTCTGTACACACCTTAAATTTATATCAAGTATCTTTTATTCATTGAGTCTCTTTGTTTCTTGAGCTTAAGTTGTAAGGGCTATCACATTATCTGTATCTACAGTGTTCAGTTCCTGAATTTTGGATAGTAGTATTAATAGCAAGAATTAAAAATGGTAAGGGATTCATTCAAACATTTGACTCTGAGGATGGTGGGAATTTGGATAGTGAAAGATACCTTTGTATGTGTGTCAATGTGTTTGTATGATATGTAACATTAAGAAAAAGAGGTGTGGAATATTATATAGTAATGCGCCTTTAAAAATTTTAGAATGGGCCAGGTGCGGTGGTTCAAGCTTGTAATCCCAGCACTTTGGAGACCAAGGCAAGAAGATTGCCTGAGCCCAGGAGTTGAGGCCAACCTGGGCAACTTGAGACCTCATCTCTACAATAAATAAAAAAATTAGCCAGGCATGGTAGCACACCCCTGTTGTTCCAGCTACTTGAAAGGCTGAGGCAGAAGGATAGCTTGAGCCCAGCAAGTCGAAGCTGTAGTGGCCGTGAGCGTGCCACTGCACTCTAGCCTGGGCAAAGGAGTAAGACTTCAACTAAAAAAAAAACTTTTTTTAGAATGGAGAATGGTTTCAGTAGATTGTTGTTAAATGTTATTTTGCAATGTTTCAAAACTTTAGTGTGTATGATAATCACCTGGAGAGCTTGATAAAGTATAGCTTGTTGGACTCCATGTCCAGAGTTAGATTAAGTAGTTATGGTACGGGCCCCAGAATTGGTACGTTAAACAAGTTTTTAGTGACACTGATTCTGCTGACCTTGGGATCACACTTTGAGAACTTCTGTTCTACAACATGAATTTAAATGGATATAGTATTATAATTCATCTCATAAATGCATCATAATTTATTTAGACAATTCATTATAAAACACTTAGGTTACCTAAATGATTTTGCTGTTTATAGCTTGAACATCCCTAATCAAAAATTTTAAATTCAAAAGGCTCCAAACTGAAACTTCATGATGCCAACATGCTGCTACAAGTGAAAGATTCACACACACATATATGTATACTTAACACAAACTTTGTTTCATGTATAAAACTATTTAAAATATTGGATAAAATTATGATTAGGCTATGTGTATAGAGTATATATGAAACATAAATGAATTTCATGTTTAGACATGGGTCCAGTTTCTAAGATAACTTATTATGTATGTGCAGATATTTTAAAATCCAAAAAAAATTTGAAATCTGAATCACTACTGATTTGAAGTATTTTGGATAAGGGATACTCAACATGTATAAACAATACTATAGTGACTATCATTATGCACATTCTTTAGCATTTCCTTATAGTATATTTCTAGAAGTTGAATACCCGGTCAAAGGATTGGCACATTTTAAAGACCTTTATTATGTAATGTCTAATCATATTCTAGAAGTCTGTATTCCTATTATTCCAACTAAGAAAATATGAGAGATTTAAGTGAACCTTCTGAAGTCTCTGAGGAAACTTTTGAAAGGGACTCCCAAAATAATCTAACATTTAAGTCTAACATTGACTCATTAGGGTTATTGTGAGGGTAATATTTGGATGTAAAAATTCTAATATATTAAAAAGTTGGTCAACTATATTTCAGTTGCACCTTGCATATGAATAATTAATATTTTTCAATGTAGCTCTTCAGACAAAAAGATCTATTCTTAACCTCCCAGCATAGGGATCAACATACTGTTTATCATTTATAATCTCCTACAATGAAATCTACTGTAATTTTACATTGCCTATTATAATATGATATGAAGACGAATTATCTTTCACAGGGATCAAAACAGTTCTAGGAGGATAATAATTTCTCCTCTTGAAGGACAAAGATTGAGTACAAATCTAGTTCCTGTCACTTATTTTGTGACCTTGGAGATCATTTAGGCTTAAAATTCAATGTTATCACCTCCAAAATGATAATAAAAACCCACAGTTTTTAATATAAAGAGCTTGGGTATTATTGGAACAGAGTGTTAAATTCTTTCTAGAGCCCGTGTAATTCTCTCAGAAGTGACCTACTCCCTTCTAACCCTGAGGAAGGAGAGCAGATGAGAGACCAGTTAGCTATCTACAGCTCTTTCCATCCCAGTGGCCAAATTTTTACCCCTGAGAAAGTATCAGCATTTATAATACCTGTCTTTATTTTCCTCTCTTATGAATCTACTGTGTTCTTTTAGCCTTTTAAGTGGATTTTTTGAAGGATTTTATGAATTGTAAAGTGCTTTGAAAACTGTACAGTGCTTTGTGAACTCAAAGTAACATGATATTTGACCCTATTCAGGACACTATTGAAATGACTCACTCAGTGGCCCTCAGGGGTAGTATTAGAGGGCCAAGTAATTATTTGTATTCCTCCAAATTGTTTTCTGATATTTGTTAGTGAAGTCACAGATTTTTGATATTTCAAGCATTCCCAATTTAAGAAAGTACCATATTACATGATTTTTTGAAACACTATTAGGAATTTGAGTTATTAATCTCCTTAAAAAGAACTTTATTCACAGCATTAACTTTTCAGTCTGGATTATAAAGCCATATTTCACCCATTTTTTTGTGTGTGGAGCGCTTGGTGCAGATGAAAGTTTGCACTTTAGAGTCATACAAACCTGAGATTAAGTCTTGACTCTGTTACTTAATAGCTGCATAACCTTAGATCAGTAAGTTAACTTCTCAGATTTGGTTTTTTAACCTGTAAATTAATGATGATAGTGCCTGTCTCCTAAGATTGATATGACAAATAAAAAGAAAAATGTAAAGTTACTTTGGGCCCTAATACCAAATAGGTCCTTGATAATTGTTGCTTCTGTTTCTGCTTATCCTGTTTGAATATATCACTGTAAGTTTCTTGTTCTTTTGAGTTATTATACCAGTTTGGTTGGTTTTTTTTTACAGATTGCTAGATTGTCCCAAAAGACTAAATTATGGATATGTTTTAACCTCCTCACATTGTGGGGTGTTATATATATAATAAAGGAGAATATGGGCAGTTTGGAAAATTTAAATAGATCATAATAATGTGTATCTTTAGGAGTTCTTAGAAAACATGATTTAATATACTTTTTGGTTAGGAGAAGGATTTTTAGAAGTTATTTCGGGTCTGTAGTACAATGACTGCAGTGGCTGACTTTCTGATCCTTTTTGAATTAGATTTGTTCAATGTGTTACAGTTGTTTATAGTCGTGTTAATTTATTTATATAGTTGTGTGGCCAAATGTGTATTTGGGATGTGTGTCAGGCTTTACACATTTGCTGATTATCTATTTAGGAATACTGCTTATGCTGATAAATGGTTCCTGCTGATTTAAAAACAGAAGGTACATCTGTTTAGTGTTTAGATTGTATAAAATGGTTGCATTAGCATCTGAAACTGCAGGAAAGCAAATTATATGTTGAACAAATAATTTTAAAGAATACAGCTGTTTATGATATCTTTGTTATGAAGGTACAGTTTTATATTTATCCTTAGTTTGAATAAGATTTAATTTCCTGCCTAACCACATCACTTTTTTTGGTCTTTGTAGGTTAGGATTTGGTCTTTGTAGGTTAGGATTTGGTCTTTGTAGGTTGAATTGTTTTTAGCTTTATCTTTTTATTTATTGTAGAGATGAGGTCTCACCATGTTGCCCATGTTGGTCTCCAACCTGCAGGTTCAGGCATTCCACTCGACTTGGCCTCCCAAAGTGCTGAAATTACAGGCTGAGCCACCAAGCTTGAAGAAGAGTGTCAACATTACGAACTCCTTTCATTTCATTTGCTTTTAGCTAAAGTTGGAATTATTGTTAAACTTACAAAACTGTCATTCAGTGAATAATATCTAATTGTTCAGTTTTTAAAATTTTTATTAGTACTGATGTTATTCCAATTATTGCATCTTTAGTTTTATTTGTATAAATGTTTTTTTTTAAGGTAGCATCACTTGGATACAGGAAACTAATGTGCATTGTTCTAGTAATAAAGAAGTGTTGTTCTCTGATTTGATTGTTTGAATTGTATGAATTGGAGAGTAATGTTTTTTTAGCATGACACTTTGAGACCTGCTACTTGGTTAGAATACTTTTGTTCCAAGGTCTCTTTGAGTCAGTTCTTATTAAAAGTGAAATGTGACAACCTGTATAACAATGAGAATATTTGAACAATACAATACTTGTATTATTATTGTATGGCTTGGAGGAAAATCTCATACTGTGTCTAATTGAATTTATTATGCTTAATGAATTTTTTGAACCAAGAGTACCTTTTTTGTTTACTTGACCATTGAGTTTACATTTTTAAAGTATATGTAAAATATGCTATAAAACATGTAGAATGCTGAAAATTTCCAGCCTGAAAGATAATTATACAGCAATTGCAGTATAACATTTGCAAAAAAGTACTGTTAAAATTAATATTCTCAGTAAGTTAGGTTCTAATAAATGGCTGAATGAAGGGGTAAAATATTCAATTAACATTTGCTTTTATTAACAGTTCCTGTGAATTTTTATAATAGAATTGATCACAGTGAGTTTATTTGGTAAATTATCAATGTCCATTTTATGTACTCCTTCAGAATGCTTTATAGTGTCAAATTCAGAAACATATCATTAACTTAAAGTGGTGTTCTTTTTCTTTTTCAAGAGAACAAAGAATTCAAATTTAGCTGCTTTTGATACTTGTATATTATGTAAATTATTATGGGTGAATGTAACATAAAAATTTCTAAAGTAATTATACAGAATTTATATCAGTGAAATAATTTTTGTTAGTTTATGCAAGAATATCACTATGAATCAAGTTTAGTGAGGATTGAAGTAAGTATCAAAGTTAGGCATTTATCTTCTCTTAACCTGTAACTATTGAAATAAACATTTTCTTTAAGTGGCCCTTTCTAAATCCAAGCTTGGGAAAGGAGTGAAGAGCTAATGTGAGATTGTGAATTTTGAGGGATAGGTAAAAGTTTGTTTTTGTGTCCCCATAATACTCTCTTAAAACTTGTTTTTTGCCGGGCATGGTTTCTCAAGCCTGTAATCCCAGCACTTTGGGAGGCTGAGGCGAGAGGATTGCCTGAGTCCAGGGGTTCAAGACCAGCCTGGGCAACTTGGAGAGACCTCACTCTACAATAAATCAAAAAATTAGCCGGGTGTGGTGGTGTGCACCTGTAGTTCCAGCTACTTGGAAGGCTGAGGTGGAAAGATCAGTGAGTGTTTCACTGCATTCCAGCCTGGGCAACAGAGTGAGACTCTGACTCAAAAAAGAAAAAACAACTTGGTATTATGAGTATAAAAGAAGACTAACTAAGTAAATGTCTAACCATTTTCCTTTTGCCTAATATTTTTTTACTTGCTAGATGATCCAGTATCTGTTTGGATTCATTGTGTTATTTTTGTTGGATTAATGTGAATTCAAGTCGTCTTCTTCAGGTTTGAGTAAAATTGACCCGGTATATTCTGGTATAATCTGTCCTACCAAATATTATTAGCTATGACTTGTCACATTTAAATGATATTAAGAAATAGTAGGCCGGGCGTGGTGGCTCAGCCTATAATCCCAGCACTTTGGGAGACTGAGGTGAATGGATTGCCTGAGGCCCTGGGTTCGAGACCAGCCCAGGCAATTTGGCGAGACCTTGCCTCTACAGTAAAAAAAATTTTTTTAAATGTAGTCCAGTGTGGTAGTGCGTGTCTGTAGTTCTGACTTCTTGGAAGGCTGAAGCGGAAGGAGTGCCAGAGCCCAGCAGGTCGTAAATACTTTTCCTAAACCTTTCTTTTCCCCCCTTTGGATGAGGATGGCTTTGCCAGCTGCCCTTAGGAGTTAGGCATAAAAAGGTTATCACCAGGCAGTTCTGCTATTTGAGAGACAAGTGATTATCCATTTGAAAAAAAACCTTACTGTTCACAGCTTTCATAAAAATAAGGGACAACTGGCTTAAAGACCTACATTAAGAAACAAAAGTTGCCGGGCTCGGTGGCTCAACCTGTAATCCCGCGCCTTTGGGAGGCTGAGGTGAGTGGATTGCCTGAACCCGTGGGTTCGAGACCCACCTGGGCGGTGAGACCTCATCTCTACAATAAATCAAAAAACCAGCCGGGCGTGGTAGCGCATGCCTGTAATTCCAGCTACTTGGAAGGCTGAGGCGGAAGGATCGCTGGAGCCCAGCAGGTTGAGACTGCGGTGGCCGGGAGCGGCCACTGCACTCCCGTCTGGGTGACAGAGTGAGACTCCAACTCAAAAAAAAAAAAAGAAAAAAAGAAACAAAAGTTTATAACTTTTCAAAGAAAAGGTGAGAATATTTTTAGAGGTCTAAGTAGGAAAGAATTTTTTGAATAATTTATTAAAAAAGCACAAATCATGATGGAAAATACTTGATTTAACTACACTAAAATTTAAAACTTTGATATGGCAAAAGAAATTATAAACAAAATAAAAAGAAAATTATCAGATTGAAGGAAAATTTTTGCAAGGCTTAGGATCCAGAATATATAAGGAAGTTAAGAAATACATTTTTAAAATATGCAAAAAATATTGCTGGGTGTGATGTCTAATGCCAGTAGTCACAGCACTTTGAGAGACTGAGGCGAGAAGATTACCTGTCCCCTGGAGTTTGAGACCAGGCTGGACAACATGATGAGACCTCGTCTCTAGAATAAATCAAAAAACTTAACTGGGTGTGGTAGCACATACCTGTAATCTCAGCCACTTGGAAGGATGAGGCAGAAGGATAGCCTGAGCCTAGCGGGTCAAGGCTGCAGTAGCCATGAATGTGCCCACTGCACTGCAGCCCGAGCAACAGTGAGACTCTGACTCAAAATAATGTAAAATAACATAAAAAATAAAATAAAATATACAAAATATTAGGGTCACAAATGAAATTCAAATAGTTAATCATATGAAAAGATATCACTAAAAACGAAGGAAATATAGATTAGAACCATAAGATACTATTTCATACATGAAGGACGACAGAACATTTAAAAGTTGACTGAGGCCAGGCTTGGTGACTCAGCCTGTAATCCCAGTGCTTTGGGAGGCTGATGTGAGTGGATTGCCTGAGCCCTCGGGTTTGAGACCCATCTGGACAACTTGGCAAGACCTGATCTCTACAATAAATCAAAAATTAGCTGGGCGTGGTAGTACATGCCTGTAGTTCCAGCTTCTTGGAAGGCTGAGGTGGAAGGATCACTGGAGCTGTTAAGGCTGTGGTGGCAGGGAGCATGCCACTGCACTCCAGTCTGGGCGACAGAGTGAGACTCCACCTTCAAAATAAATAAATAAATAAATAAGGCTGTGGTGGCAGGGAGCATGCCACTGCACTCCAGTCTGGGCGACAGAGTGAGACTCCACCTCCAAAATAAATAAATAAATAAATAAACAAACAAATAAATAAATGTTTGTATTGGTATTGGTAAGAATGTAGAGAGCAAAACTCTGAAGTGCTTTGGCAATATCTAGTAAAGTGGAGGGTGCTTATTCCCTATGTATATATTGTAGAGAAATTCTCATCTGTGCACAAAAAGGCATGTTCATAGCATCTACTTTTCTGTAATAGAAAAATACTGAAAACCTAAATGACCATTAATAGAGGAAAGAATACATGATTTATTCATAATTGAATAATTACATAGCAATTAAAATAAATGGATCCAGTCTACCTGAAACAACACGAATAATTCTTGAAAATGTGATCATAATCTGTGCAGTATGTATATGCAATATACCAGATATGTAAATGCTAAATACAAAACAATTCTGTTTTGTCATGATGTGTTCATATGTATTAAAAGTATAAAAATATGAATGGAAAGGCTACATGTCATCCTTAAGAAAATGGTTACTTCTGTAAAGGGAAGGAGGAGGAGAATGGGATGAGGGTTGGAGATGGTGCTTTAGCATCTCTTATTTTTTAGTTTATAAATAGAAATATGGAAAAAAATCTACTATTTCTGTTCATCACCTGGTAAACACACAGACAAAATGTGATATATCCATTCAATGGAATACTATTCAGCTATAAAAAGGAACAAACAACCAATATATGCTACTACATGGGCAAACTTCAAAAACATTATGCTACATGAAAGAAGCAAGATGCAGAGACCACGTATTGTGTGAACCCATTTAGATGAATGTCCAGCAAAAACGCAAATCTAGAGAGACAGATAGTAGATTAAAGGTTACTTGTAGCAGGAGTAGGTAAAGGGGCATGAGAGATTTCACTGGAGGTAATGGCAATGTTCTAAAACTTATTTATAGTGATGATTACACAACTTGGTAAATTTACTAAGAAACATTGAATTGTACATTTGAAATGAGCAAAGTGTGTGATATGTAAAATATACCAAAGTTAAATTGTAAAAAAATGTTAATATTTGTTATTTCTGCACAGTAGTAAATAAAAGCATAGTCCTATGCTGCATAACAATGTTTCAGTTAATGATGGACTGCATGTATTATGGTACTCCCATAAGATAATAATACAGTACTTTTACTGTGTCTCTTCTCTTATGTAGATATGTTCATACACACACAAAAAAAACATTTCATTACAATTGCCTGCAGTGCTCAGTACAATGACATGTGTACAATGAGAATAACATATACAGATTTGCGTCCTGGTAGCAGTAGACTCTATCATATAGCCTAGGTGTGTAGTAGGCTATATCATTCTAAGTTTGTGTAAGTACACTCTGTGGTGTTCACACAATGATGAAATTGCCTAATGATGCATTTCTCATAGTGCATCCCTGTTACCACGTGACTCATGGCTGTATTTTAGAGGCCCAATTAAAATTTATTAAAAGGGACACTTTCCATGTCATTTATAGTTCTAAATCACTTTATTTTTTAAAATATAGTGAGTTTTAGCAAAGAGTTAAACCCACAAATATTAACTATACAACTTGGTGGATATATATATATGCTTGTGTAACCGTTACCCAGATCAAGATTATTTGTAGCGCTCCAGAAAGCTCTCATGTACTCCCTCCAAGTCAGTGTCATCCCTTCCTCTTCCTGTCCCCAGAGGCAACTACTGTTTTGATGTTTATCACCATATATTAGTTTTACTTACTCTTGAACTTCATTTAAATGGGATCAACTTGTTTTTTTAATTCAAAAATATGTCTGTGTGATTTATTTATGTTTTGCCTGTATTCGTTCTTTTTCTAATTGTTGTATAGTATTTCACTGAATGAATATAGCACAATTTATTCCTCCTTCTGTTGATCAACACTTTTGTTTCCCTATTATCAAATTAAGCTACAGTGAATATTTTTATACTTGTCTTTTGGTAAACACAAGCACTTGTTTCTCTTGGGGTATCCACATAAGACTGAAATTGGTGGGGTTAAGTTTAGCTTTATTCAATATTTTCAAATAGTTTTCTAAAGCGGTTGTACCAATTTATTGTTCCTCTAACAATGTACGAGAGTTCCAGGTCCATACCCTTCAAAATAATTCCTAATGACTCTAATATTCTATTGCATGGATTTACCATAATTTATTTAACCATTGCATTGCTGATTGATATTTAGGTAGTTTCATATACTGTAATGAATTTCTTTGTAGAAGACCATGACCTTCATGAGTTCCACAGATATTTTCTTAGAAGTAAAATTGGTAGATTAAAAGGCATGGACATGGCTGGGTACAGTGGCTCATGCCTGTAATGCCAGCACATTGGGAGGCAGAGGTAAGAGGATTGCCTGAACCCCTAAAGGTTCGATACTGACCTTGTCTCTACAGTAAATCAAAAAATTAGCTGGGTGTGGTGGCATGTGCCTGCGGTTAAAGCCATTTGGAAGGCTGAGGCGGAAGGATCACCTGAGCCCAGCAGCTCAAGGCTACAGTGGCCATGAGCATGCCACTGCATTCCAGCCTGGGTGACAGAGTGAAACTCCCGACTCAAAAAAACAAAAACAAAAAAACCCAAATCAGTTTAAATTTGACCACACTCTTAACTATTAAGTATAGGAGACTGCTTGTTTCCCCAGATCCTTCACTCTCTAGATGTTTCCCACACTTTTAACATTTGCTAATTTGATGGAGGAAAAATAACATGAGTGAGAGGATAATAAAACTTCAGTCCCTCTCTGCATTCCTTTTCTTGCATCTTTCAGGGTGGTAAGGTTTGGGGGTCTGGTTTCCCATCTCCTTGGGAAGTGCCTTCAACTCTGGAGGCTACAGGGGTAGGAGAGAGCAGGTTGATTGCTCAGTGGGGTCTAGTCAAGGCTGCAAGCAAGAAAGATAAAAGGATTTAAGTTCAAATTGAAATACTGGTTTCCTGCATAATTCTATATTACATTAGTATGGAAGAGAGGGAGCAATTGCGATTCTCTGGCAGAAGCTACTTCCTTTCTCCATTTGATTAGGTGTAAGGTCCTTTCAACACGATCCTAATTTTTGTTTTACCTGGGCAACTCAAGGAGAGTGTTTATTGTGTCTTATTAGGGAGCAACAACAGATCATATCTCTTGATGCCCTCTGAGTGCCTAATACACTCTAATAGTGGGTGCGCAACAAATCATCTTGCAATGAATGGCTCCACTTTCATTAGACCCTTTGATTCACTTTGAAAGGGAAATGTCAGGATTGTTTGATAACCTCACATTACAGGTGCTCAAGATTGGACCTTCTTGGAGAGCACCACTGGTGAGCAACTGAGACTAGGAGCTAGCATGAATTAGCAAGGGCTTCTATTTAGCCTAACAAGGATAACAGGGCAAATGCAAAAGATCAGGTATCTCACTAAGAAAGGGGAGTTTGGAAAGCAGCAATATAGTAGGGCTGATTAGGAAGAGTCAGGATTCTAAGTGCAGCTCAGAGGTAGAGCTTTGATAAAGACTCCAGTTCAAAGTTAAGCAGAAGCTCACAGAGAGGTACTGAATAGTTGGTTACTTCAGAATCTGCTTATTATTTTTATATGCTTTCTACATGTAGGTGACCTTGGGAGATATAGTAGTCAGAGTTCACTAGAGAAACAAAACCAATAAAAGAAAGAAAGAGGGGGGTATTATGGGAATTGGCTCATGTTATGGAGGCCAAGAAGTGTCATGATATGCCATCTGAAGCCAGAGAGCCAGGAAAGGTAGTGATATCATTCCTGAGAACCAGGGGAACTGATGATGTACCTCTCAGTCTGGGACTGTTGGCCTAAGAACCTGTGAGACTGTTAGTCTAAGCTCTGGAGTCCAAATCCCTGAGAACTTGGAGTTAAGATGTCCAAGATCAGGAGAAGATAGATGTCCCAGCTACAGAAGAGGAAGCAAATTCACCTTTTCTCTGCCTTTTTGTTCTGTCTAGGCCTTCAATGGATTGGATGGTGCCCACTTACATAGGCAGATCTTCCTTGCTCAGTCCACTGATTCAAATGTCAATCTCTTCTGAAATAATGCTTTACCAGCAATCTGATATCTAAGTTGACACCTAAAATGAACCAATTTAGGAGGACAAAGAGCATTTATTAAGCATCTGCTAGGTGCCAGTCACTGTTTAAAGTATTTCTCATTCATTATTTTACTTAACCCTGAACATTATGTGAGGCAATATAATTATGCACAGTTTATAGATAAGGACAATGGGGCTCCAAAGAACTAATTTGACCAGCATTACACAGCTGATAAGTAGTAAAATCAAGATTCTAATTCAGTATTGCTTCAATGCTCATTTTCCCACTGGCCACACTATTATGGGAAAATAATATGGAAGATGGTAATAATGCCTAAAATATACTAATAGCTTATCATATGCCAAGCATTAGTTCACCTTTTTTTTTTTTTTTTTTTTGAGTTGGAGTCTCACTTTGTCACCCAGGTTGGAGTGCAGTGACATGCTCACGGCCACCGCAGCCTCGACCTGGTGGTCTCAGTTGATCCTTCTGCCTCAGTCTTCCAAGTAGCTGTAACTACAGGCATGTGGCACCATGCCCTGCTAATTTTTGATTTAGTGTAGAGATGAGATCTTGTCAAGTTGCCTAGGCTAGTCTCGAACCCGTGGGCTCAGGTGGTCCTCTCATCTTGGCCTCCCAAAGTGCTGGGATTATAGGAATGAGCCACCGTGCCCAGTCAACTTCTTTTTTTTTTTTTTTTTTGAGTTGGATTCTCACTCTGTCGCCCAGACTGGAGTGCAGTGGCCGCTTCCGGCCACCGCAGCCTCGACCTGCTGGGCTCCGGTGATCCTTCTGCCTCAGCCTTCCGAGTAGCCGGAATTATAGGCATACGCTACCACGCCTGGCTGATTTTTTGATTTATTGTAGAGATGAGGTCTCGCTGCCCAGGCGGGTCTCGAACCCGCGGGCTCAGGCAATCCACTCACCTCAGCCTCCCAAAGGCGTGGGATTACAGGCTGAGCCACCGAGCCCGGCTACCCAGTCAACTACTTTAAATGTTTTATTTCATTTAATATTTCATAACAGCTCTATAGATGTGATGTTAATCCCCATTTTACAGAATAGAAAACCAAGCACAGAAAGGTTAAATAACCATCACAAGGTCACACAGATAATTAGTAGAAGAGCCAGTATAAAAATCCAGTCTTGTTACCACTCCACACCAACTCCTCAGGCCATAGTCTGGAGTAATCATATAGTTTCCTACCTGCTGCATTAGCCTTGGGAGTCTTCAGCTTTCTCCAAGGTTCATTTTTTTTTTGTGCAGTTTATATAATCCTGTAGGTGTCAGGGGACTCCGGGAGGAACATAGCTAGATTTGGTTGTGTTAGCAGAGTCTTAGTGGTAGCAGTATATGAGAGGGATACTGGAAGAAGGAATGCTGCCTGGACCATGGAGTCATAATATAGGACCATAGTGATGCAATAGGGTACAACATGGGCAGGTTGTCCTGTGTCAGAAGGACACAATCTGATCAGGGACTTGGGATAGCACTCCAGAGTCTGTTTGCTGCATCCTGTGAATTCAGTTTCCTTTCCCTACTCGCAGATAGCAGCTGGGAAGCACCAACACTGACACAGTTCACTTCTATTGTCAGAATGAGTTGTATGTTTATTCGAGGGTATCTGTGTGAGGGACTGTGTTAGTGAGTCCGGGAAGAGCAATAAAAAGACTGCTTTTGCTGCTACACCTTTATCTCAGTGCACCCTGGGCATCAACTGATTCTTTGAGGATCCTGGTTTATTCAGTTTTGGAGAAGAGCTGGAAGAACAGTTATTAAAACTTTGACAGTGGTTAGCTTAAGATGTTGTGGGGGTTTGGATTTTTTTTTAATTTTCTTCTTCTTCTTAAACAACAAACAAGCAAAAACTTGTTTTTAAAACTTTTAAAAACTACCTCCTTCAATACCCCACATTTCCCAGAGTGTGCTCTGCCTCTCAAAGCCCTGGCTCCTTACCTGTCAGTCGACAAGGATACAGAGTCTGGCATCAAGGGACAGCCTAATGAGTTTATCCAGGAAAGAAATGCCTTATAACATGAAAGACATGCATGATGGTAGACACCATGAGACCATAAACATGAGACTATTGAGGAAATGCAAATTGAGGATGAGAGATCTTTTAGGGTAGCATTACCCCAAGCCAAAAATTCTTGTTTTCTCATACAGGTTTTATTGGTTCTTGGCTTTATATTAATGGCGAGAGGAAGACCTACAGGTGTGTGGGTCTAGTTTAGGACCGTTATTGAGCCAGTTCCTAATAGGAAATACTTGTTTCTGTGTTCAGACTTCCTATTCTTATTTTAAAAAGGCATAAATAGAATGGTACTTAAGTAGCCACTGCTGCTTAAATTTGGAATTTTACTTCATTGAAAGGATTTTAAAATTGTTTTCTGAGTTTTGTGGGAGGTTGTTAACATCAGAGAGTGGTTGGCCACATAGAAAACCAAAAAGAAGTGCTTTCTTCGGGGCCATTTTTCTTTAAAGGATACTTATGGACATTGATGTTTTACCAAAGCAGTGGGTGCTCTCAGAATTTTAGATCATAGAATGATAGGTTTTAGATTTAAGGAAACTAATGTAATTATTATTTTCAATTTATGTGTGAGAGAATTCAGGTATAGAGACTTATTTAATAGCATATAGTGCCAGAATCCAGGCCTGCTGATTCCCAGCCCAACACTTTAACATTCATGTCAAATCTTTTTAATATTATAATGGTTATTGTGATTGTCTAAAAGCTTACTAAAAATGATTGTGTGCTATGAGTCAGATATTATAGGTATAGAGGATAGGAAGATTAATAAAAGAGATTCCTCTGTCAAGAAAGCTTGGTTTCGGTAGAGGAGGTTAGCAAGTAAATGAAAGATTATAGTCTAGGGTGATGAGTACTAGGACAGAGGTATACACAGGATATGTATCAGTCATGATCCAGTTGAAGATAATGGAAACTATTATGCCATGCCTGTTAGTTCTGTATTAGGAAAATGGGTTTCTCATGTTGTCTTATGGTTCTTCACTTCTCTGAGCTTTTAAGTCTCACCAGGTGAACCAATCTGTGGAATATTTAGGATTAACACAGAAGAGGGACATCCAACCTGACAGTAAATGTGGGGTGACTAGCGGACTCACTGAGAAGTAGTACCTGAGTTGAGACTAGAGAGATAGAATTGAGGATGTCTAACCTTTTCTAAGGAACTTTGATGAGTAGATTCCTATTGCTAGTTTTTTTTTTTTCTTTAAATGAAGTCTGTGCAAAAGTAATTCTCAAAAGGTAGTCCTTAGATCAGCAGCATCACCATCACCTGGGAACTTGTTAGAAATGCAGTACCTCAGACCTACAGAGACAGAAACTGAATCAAGCCCATGAGGTGATTTTGATGGATGCTAAAGTTTTTTTTTTGTTTGTTTGTTTTTGAGTTGGAGTCTCACTCTGTCGCCCAGACTGGAGTGCAGTGGCATGCTCCCAGCCACCGCAGCCTCAACCTGCTGGGCTCCGGCGATCCTTCTGCCTCAACCTTCCAAGTAGCCGGAACTACAGGTGCGCGCTACCACGCTTGGTTAGTTTTTGATTTATTGTAGAGATGAGGTCTCGCCAAGTTGCCTGGGCGGTTCTCGAACCCACGGGCTCAGGCTATTCTCTTGCCTCGGCCTCCCAAAGTGCTGGGATTATAGACTGAGCCACCGGGCCCAGCCAGATACTAAAGTTTTATAACCTCTGCTGTATAAGCATAATGATTAAGAATATAGGTTTTTAGAGTTAAATCTGTGTGTTTGAATCTTGGCTTCTGCATTTACCATTGGTGTGATTACAAGCCAGTGATTTCACTTCTTGGGTCTTCTGGGGATAACCCTTATAGAGTCCTGGAGTTGTGAAGCTTAAGTGACCTGACATGGTCTTTGCCTGTCATAGCATGTGGCACAGAATAGGCATTCCATTAAATCTTTTGGAGGCAACTTGGGTAGAGTACCCCTAAGTTAACCTACCTTATAAAATTTAGTAAGGGCAATTCAGAATAGAATTCAATTCAGCAAACATGTATAGAAGGCAGCCTACTCTGTGCTGGGCACTGTGCTTGAATGCTGTGATGTCTTTTGGTCTTGGGTGTGACTTATTTTACTTACTGGGAGACAAGTATTTAAATGAAAGCAGTAATAGTCTCAGATAGGAAATGATTAGGTACATAAGCAGGTGCTTAGTAATTTATGACACTGCCAAAATAGTGAATATTACAGAAGCTTAGGGAGGAGACCAATGAATGTGGGCTGATGTAGTCAGGAGTGGATTCCTGGAAAAAGCAGATTGGGACATTAAGCTGTTGTGGGTCATTTCAATTTAATTTCCTAGGAACATATTTATTTACAAAGTTCATTTAAAAAAAAAAATTATGGGCTGGGCTTGGTGGTTCAGCCTATAATCCCAGCACTTTGGGAGGCTGAGGTGAGTGGATTGCCTTAGCCTGCTTAACCAGCCAGGGCAACTTGATGAGACCTTGTCTCTACAGTAAAAATAAAAAATTAGCCAGGCGTGGTAGTGTGCAGCTGTGGTTCCAGTTACTTGGAAGACTGAGGTGGAAGGATTGCCGGACCCCAGACAGAAAGTCGACACTGGGCTGGCCATGAGTGTGCCACTGCACTCTAGCCTGGACAATAGAGTGAGACTCCAACTAAAAAAAAAAACAAAAACAAAAAAAGAAAACCTTGTTAAAGCCTTGTAGACAATTCAGAAAATAAAACTAAAAAGCTGCCAATAATCCTAAACCTCACAGACTCATGGCTAGATATTTTGGGAGGTTAACTTTAAATCTTGTTTTTAAGCATTCAAAAAAATTATCACAGCATGATAAATATTTATATTTTATTTTGAGTTAATTCTTCATGATGCAATAATGTTTGCATTTCCCCATGTTATTACAGACACCACCTAATTTTGATGGTGATGTAAATATTGTGGCAATTGAACTTAAGTAATACTCCCCTTTCTATTTTTGAAATGATGCTTGAAACATACATTTATTTTATTTTCATTTTTATTTTTTTTTGAGTTGGAGTCTCACTCTGTTGTCCAGCCTGTAGTACAGAGGCATCCTCATGACCACCCCAGTGTCGACCTGCTGGACTCCAGTGATCCTTCCACCTCAGCTTTCCAAATAGCTGAGAACAACAGGCACAAGCTGCCACACCCAGCTAATATTTTTTGATTTATTGTAGAGACGAGGTTTCACCATATTACCCAGGCTGGTCTTGAACCCGCAGGCTCAGGCAGTCCTCTCACCTCAGCCTCCCAAAGTGCTGGGATTACAGGCTTGAGCCACTGCGCCCGGCTGAAACATACATTTAAAAAATTACTTAAATTTCAGTTTATTTCTGTGGGATGTATTTCGAGATGTGGAATTGTAGAGTATGGACATTAATAATGGTTTTGATGCATGTTGCGAAATTGTTTTCTAAAAGGAGTATTTGAATTTTTGCTTTCCTTTTTCCTTCGTTCCTCCTTTCATTCATTCAGTATTTATATGCTAGGTCCTACTCTAGGGGTGGGAATATAGTAGTGAACAAAACAAGCACAAATCCCTGCCTTCATAAAGCATATATTGTAATACGGGAAAACAGACAAGCAAGTACAGGTTGAACATCCCGATCTGAAAATCTGAAATCCAAAATACTCCAGCCTCTGAAACTTTCTGAGCACTGATGTGATGTCACAGTTACTCTGAACACATTTTTTCACTGTATTAATAATGGTATATCGTATTTTTTCCTGTTAAGTACTTACATGTGAATAAGTATGAGAAAATGTCTGTTTATTGGTAGCATATAAATTCAGAGTCAGGGATTATAGTGATGCCAAACAAACCACAGATTGTCCACATGGGAGGCTGAGACTGACATCTTTGCTTTTTGATGGTTCATTGTACACAAACTTTGTTATATGCAAAAGTTATTTAAAGATATTGTATAAATTACCCTCAGGCTATGTGTATAAGGTATATACAAATATAAATGAATCTTGTCCCATCCCCAAGATATTATGCATATGACATATTACAAAATCTGAAAAATCTGAAATCTGAAACATTTCTGTTTCCAAGCATTTCAGAAAAGAGATACTCAACTTGTATATAGTATGCTGGGTGGGGAAATGCACTAAGAAGAAAAATAACACAGGAATGAGAATAAAGAATGGCAGGGAGAGGGAAATTATAATTTTAAATAAGGTGGTTATGAAGACCACACTGGGAAACTAACTTGTGAGTGAAGACCTGATAGCACATCCCTCATTCCTTGATATTTATCAGAGAGAGTAAACTGTGAGGGCAAAGGCCATTATGCTTGTTCAAGAAGCAGCCAGTAGACCAATAGATCTGGAACAGAGTTAGGAGAGTAGTAGGAAATAAGTTCAAAGAGTTGCTGGTGAAGGGAGAACATTTTAGAGGAGGCCCTGGCTTAAGTTTTACAGGATTCCTCTGACTGCTATTTTGAGAACATACTGCAGAGAACTGGAGGCACAGGCTGGGAAGCCTGTTAGGAGGCTATGATAGTAATCTAGGTGGAAAATGATGGTGGTATAGACCAGGGTGGTAGTAGTGGAAATGAAAAGAAATGGTCAGGTTTTGAATATAGTTTGAAGATTTAGTTGACAAGATTGGCTGACACATTGGCTGTAAGATGTGAGGGAAAGATCAGGAGTTCAGTTTTGGTCATGTTGAATTTGAGGTGTTACATGGAGATGGTGAGTAGACAGATAATTGAGTCGAGTTGGAATAGATCTGAGCTGAAGAAATAAATTTGAAGTTCATAGTGCATATTTCTATTTGAAGTGATGGACTGAAAGAAGGCCAGCAAAGGAAAGGAGAGCATTGAGAAAGAAAAGCGAAGTCTAAGGACTGAGCTCTGGGACCGTTTAACAGGAGGAGATCAGAAAGAAGCCTGAGAAGACACCAGTGCAACAGAAGTGGGATGCTTTGGAAGCCACATGAAGAAAGAAAGTGATTAGAGCAGGAGGAGACAATCATGCATGTGAAGTTGTGCTTATAGGTCAAGATTAAAGATTGATAATTGATGCTAGCAATAAAAGAAAGCCATTTTTGGCTATTGGTAATGAATAGTTTCAGAGAAGTGGTGTGGTTGAAAGCTGGATTGCCATTGATTCAAGAGAATGGGAAGACGAATTGGTAACAATAAGTATGGATAGTCTTTCAAAGAATAGCTATAAGGGGAATGAGAGAAATGAAGTGTTAACTGTTGGAAAGTGGGCTTAACCTTTTAAAAACATCTGCAAAAATAACAGTATGTTTGTGTGCTGATAGGAAAAATCCAATACTGGGATAAAATTAATAAAACAGGAGGATTGGTGGAGCTGTGTCTGAGTTTGCAAGAGGGGATGGGATCCTTTTTCACAGTTGATCAAAGGTCGTTACAAGGGGCACATGTAATAGGATAAAGGCAGAGTCTGGGACAGAGGTGGCAGATGGGTAGAGGTGATTGGGAGACTTTTGGGATTTTCTTATGATTGCTCTTTTTTTCTCAGAGAAGTGGAAAATAAGGTAATTAGTATAACTGAGGGTAGAGAAGGGTGTAGGTTTCAGGGGTGAGGAGAAAGCATGAAGTAGTCATTGAGAGAGAAAGAATGAATGAGGGGAAATGTGGTATAATAAAATTATAAGTTACATTAAAGCTCACAGTTCATAATAAATTTAATGTGAGTTTTAGTCAGTTCAGTTGTGTGTTTTTCTTCAACATGTTCAGCTATGGGGGAGCAGGTGGATAGTTGGATTTAACAAGGACAAGAGTTTGCCATGTGAGGATGACAAAATAAGAGAGGCACAAGGAAGCTGAGGATATGTGTAAAGGAAAGTTACAACAATAGAATTTAAGCTGTGTAAGGAGGATAATGTAGACCTGAGGCAGATGAAGGGCAGAGAAAAGATTGATAGAGTGTAGGTCCCTGTGGGATAGAAGAAAGTGGAGAACTACAGGAATGAACCAGAAAGAGAGGTGATGGATCAGGATTGGAACTTGAAGTTTGTGATGACTGAGGGAGTTTCAGTTATTGCTAATGGTAAAGTTTAGGGTATGAATGTGAGAGTTAGTAACTGCAACTGGGTAGAAGACAAGATTGTTGGGAGCGGGGAAGGAGGCCAAAGAATCAAGAGTTCAGGGATTTGGAAGGATCATCTGTGTAAATAGTGTTATAGTGAGTGACAGTGCACTATGATCCACAAATTCCATGATGAAGAGTAACTCTGGATTAGCAGATGACAACAAAGCAGAGTGGAGAGTGGGAGTATAGTCTGGTGACCTGCGGTTAAAATCTAGGATTTTGGAGAGTAAGGAGGGAGAGCAGGCGGGAAGTGGCAACAAGGAACAGAGGCCACCTATCCTACCTCTAGGCCAGTGGGAACAGAGGTAGGGAAGAAACACCCACCATTTGATGAAGCAGCATTGGTCACAGTAAGAATGTAAGTATGTGAGGGGAACTTATAGAGAAGAGGTTGGCTGGCCATGAGTCCCAAGAGCAAATCAAAGAGTTTCATGAGTTGGGGAGTCATGGATGTGAATGTGCCAATTTTCCTGTTCCTTTGGCAACCTCATTTAAAATTCATTGCATTTCAGATAGAGGACATAGTTTTTTTTTTTTAAGCGCCAGTGTGATTGGCCATGAATTTATAAAATAATAAATAATTAGTCACATTTATAAATTGTTATGCCTAAGTGCATCTTTTGGAAGGGCCTGATTCGGATAATAGGAAGAGGAGAAAGATGAACAAAGCATGTCAAATTTTTTTGATACGTGAATTGATTAGGTTGGCAAGATTTAGGGATTCATATTTAAGAAACAGAGGTGATAGCCGGGCGCAGTGACTCATGCCTATTATCCCAGCACTTTGGGAGGCCAAGGTGAGAGAATTGCCTGAGCCCACAGGTTCGAGATCAGCCTGGGTAACTTGGCGAGACTTCGTCTCCACAATAAATCCAAAACATTAGCTGGGCATGGTGGCGTGCTCCTGTAGTTCCAACTACTTGGAAGGCTGAGGCAGAAGGATCACCCGAGCCCGGCAGGTCAATGCTGGGGTGGCTGTGAGCATGCCACTGCACTCCAGCCTGGGTAACGGAGTGAGACTCCAACTCAAAAAAAGGAAAGAGGTGAAATAGGTGGGTTCTTTTTTTTTTTTTTTTTTGAGTTAGAGTCTCACTTTGTCGCCCAGACTGGAGTGCATTGGCCGCTCCCGGCCACCGCAGCCTCGACCTGCTGGGGCTCCGGCGATCCTTCCTCCTCAGCCTTCCAAGTAGCTGGAACTACAGGCGCGCACTACCACGCCTGGCTGATTTTTTATTTTTTTTGGTGGGTTGTTCTTAATGGCTAGACTAAGGCGTCTAGGCTATTATGATAGCTTTACAACATAAAGATCTTGACACATATTAACAGTGGTATATGAGAGAGAACCCCACCGAACCCAGAATTTATTTATACAAATTGGGTATTTATTCTTTTTTTTTTTTTTGAGTTGGAGTCTCACTCTGTTGCCCATACTGGAGTGCAGGGACCGCTTCCGGCCACTGCAGCCTCGACCTGCTGGGGCTCCGGCGATCCTTCCGCCTCAGCCTTCCAAGTAGCTGGAATTACAGGTGTGCACTACTACACCGGCTAATTTTTTGATTTATTTGTAGAGATGAGGTCTCACCAAGTTGTCTGGGCGAGTCTCAAACCCGTGGGCTCAGGCAATCCACTCACCTCAGCCTCCCAAGGCGCGGGATTACAGGCTGAGCCACCGAGCCCGGCTGGGTATTTATTCTTACGTGTTTAAACTATAGTCACCTTTAAAGTACTCTGTGTTTGATGCAGCACACCTATCAAGACTGCTCAAAACAGTTTTTGTACTCATTCAATTTGATGCTATTTGGTACATGTGCTGTTTTTTGTTTCACCTTTTATACCTCGGCCAAACTTTCCTTTTGAGGACTTTTTTCATCCTGGGAAATACAAAAAGTAACTCGAGGTGAGATTGGGTGTTTAGGGAGGGTAGGGCATGAGGCTCTTGCTGTTTTTGGACAAAAACTGTTGAACATTCAGAACAGTGTGGGCAGGTATACTCATAAATCACCCATCATGAAATGGGAAATGGGCAAACGTGTGGAAAGAATCTCTAAAAACAAAACAAAACAAAAACACTGAAGCCAAATGCAGCCTCTCACAACTCTGACTGGTACACTGATGCTGATGGGTTCCTAGAACATTTACCTAGTGGAGGAAAGTCTATACTTACCTAGTGGGGAAAACCTGCCCTCCAAAAAAAGAATTCTGCCCTTTTTTTCGGGGGGGGGTCCTCCCTCATAGGTCCTCAAAAAAAAAAAAAAATTAATGTAGAGTTACCATATGATACACTAATTTTACTTGTAGCTATATACCCAAAAGTAGTGAAAACAGGGAGTTGAATAGTTATTTGTACACAAGTGTTCTTAGCAGCATTATTTATAATAGTCAAATATGATGAACAGACACTTCACAAAGGAAGACATCCGCGCAGCCAACAGACACATGAAGAAATGTTCAACCTCACTAATCATCAGGGAGATGCAAATC